>NC_060274.1:124095711-124395711 GCF_021613505.1 Equus quagga | reverse complement strand
TGAACTCTTGGAAATCCTACAGAAGAGCAGTTTTCTGCTCTGGAGTTCAAATACTTCTCGATCCTTTTATAAGGTCCGTGAAGAAAGGGCATCCATTTCTACACTGGAAACTTCAATGGGAGTATAGGAGAGTACAATTCTAAATCCTTGCTTTGGTAACTATCTGTGCTCCTGAATGTCTCTGTTCTCTCTTCTGTGGATTTAGCTAATAGTCTTTACTTAGAAAGATGTCATCGTGAAGTAACTAAAGCTCAAGAACTTGGGTTTCTCTCCAAACACTGTATAAGCCCCTGGAGAATATATTCATTATTTGTTGTTGTAAAATTCTACTCAGAATCTTTACGGGGACTAACGAGTTTTAATTATATGTTAGGTCATCATTTAAAGGCTTCATAAACTTCGTTTAAAAACAAAGATGTCAAGATCAACATTCAAAGCACACTGATGTTAAAGCAGATGTGGCCCTGAGCCTTCCAGAAATCTATTAATTAATCCTGGGATGTGCCGTATTAAGAAATGTCAAATGTCTTGCTGAGTAGCAAACAGATGAACCCTACAAACAGTTTCAAGTAACAATGAGGCTAATATCAAATGTCCTTCATCTGAGAGTCCTAGAGGCCTTTACAAATGGCATAACATTAATCTGAACCTCACTCTAGAGAACCATCAAATTAATTTCCATTTTAGAAATGGAACTCCTGAGAAAGAAGCATGTACATGATCACAATTAAACCCACATTTTAGCATCCTTAAGGCCAGTTCCTATCAGCCATCTGTTCTGACAGCTAATTTTAGGCCCCGGAGTAAAAGAGAGAGAGTGTGAAGATATCAAAATGGAAAATCAACCATATTCATCCAACATTTTGGGGCTCATTTAGATATAAAGCCAAATAATATAGGATTACAGTTCTTAAGGTGTTTACAATATTTAGGGTAGAGCAACATTAGGGGAACACTGTGGCAAGTTCAGGGATGAAAGTCTGATTGAGGTAAGATGGAAATACTTGAGAGGAAAAGAATCAAACTAGGGATCAGAGAAAAGTTCACACAGGAAGTGATGTTTAAGCTGAGCCTTGTAGGATTGTAGGAGTTATCTCTAAGCAGAAAGCAAGGAAAAGTATTCTATAGAAAACAAGTAGCACAGACAAAGCATGAAGCACTATAATTGCCAATAGCTGGAATACTAGTTTGTGTAGTTGGGGTCCAGGGGTAGTGATGGGGGGAAGCAGGACATAAATTAAGATGTAATTTATGTGCTAAGCTAAGGAGGTTAAAATGTGCACCAAATGCTAGCCAAGAGAACAGTTCGATGGTCAGTGCACGTATTCATAGGAGATCCATAGCTCCATCAGCATCATGATACTGATAAAGACTTGTGAATGTAATTTACAAGCACTCGAATGGGCAGAAACAATACCTCCTCACAAATTCCTATATATAATTCATGCTTGTATATGGTTTAAAACACGCCAGTCAGTTAGTTTTCCTGGGAGGAAAAGAAAACAAAGTTGGTGTATAACTAGCTCATCTCTGCCATGGAGTTAGGCCAAAGGGAGAGATCAGTCAGGCATGGTATGATCAAGTGAAGGAAAGAGATTTCAAACAAAACATAAAGAGAACTCAGTGATTAGTTGGACGTAAGGGGCTAGAGGAAAAAAGTAAGTGACTGATATTTTGATTTTAAATCACTGGGCTTTCTGAGCTTTTCAGTGATTTGTAAAGATAATAATACAAAATAAGACAGAGTACTTAGGTGCCAAAGATGAATCCACAAACACATTCAGTTTAAGCTGACAATGGGACTTCAAGTCAAGGAGTTCCAGGCACCTAGTGGGGCTTGTCTCTGGTCATCGACTGTTTTCCAGGGACTCTAACCTTGAGCTCAAGGCTGCTCAATACGTATCAAATGCTCAGTCCAGAGAAGTAATGTTTATAGAAAACTGCTGGAAAGTTAGAAGAAGAATGTCCCTTCTTCTAGAATAAATCCATGTTGAGAGCTATGTCCCATTTTGTTACACTGCTGCCCTCCTTGCATTGCTTCCATAATATTTGCTTAGACTTTGTATATCAGCATGTTAATAAGGAGCTCCATAAGATTCATCTTTGCATTCACTGTAAGGATGTTGTGCAGGTTGGGTTCTCTGGGAAACGGACGTTGAAATGGAATTAAGACTGCGAAGTTTTATTGGGAGTAGCACCAGTGAAAGAAAAGAGCAAGATGCACAGCTGAGCATGTGGAGCTGACAGAAGCTAATGCAGACCTGACCAAGTCTTCACCAGCCTGGGGTAGAGTTTGAAAGCAAAGATGGTGTAAAGGAGGAATCCTGCAGAGGGTGGAAATGGCCCAGCCCTTGTACCTTAGTCTGCTGTCACTGCCTGGAGGCCACCTGGAGAAGATTGTGACCTCAGCGTGAAGGCTGAGACAGACCCTGAAGGAGGTAACAGCTGGAGGCATTAGTTGACCACACTCCTCTCAGCTAGGCAGCGAGGCCTTTCTTAAAGCAGGACCTGAGTTGCGCTTTTCTGTGTCCACCATAGAGGCCTTGAAGACTCGTTATGCAATACCCTTTTCAGTAGGCCCCATGGGAGAAATAGTTTTCAGTAGCAGGAATAGCTGTGCATAACCTGCACAAGGGATGTGCTCCTATCTTTTGGATACTGTTATCCATATGGCTGATCAGGTTTTCTTCTATGCATTGGCTGTTAAGAAGCTCACAGCTAAATTTATGGGAAGCATATAGAATTTCATAAAATATATTTTGAATACTAATACCATACCTGCTGCATTATCTATTTCTCTTGATTTCGTTTTTACTTAGAAAGCACATAAACTACTTTAGCTAAAGACTAGATGTCAAAGTAGAACCATCTTTCTATAAGCTGACTTGCAGGATCCCTTCATAGGTCATATTACAAAATGGACCACAGTCATGCATCACTTAACGATGGGGATATGTTCTCAGAAAGGTGTCATTTGACCTGTGCAGTCACCTGCCTTAGTTGTCGGTTTTGAAATGTTGTAATCACTGGGATCTGGGCACTAGGAAAGCAAGTCTTCCTCTCCTGCTGGGAAAGAAGGTTGGTAATGAGGTTGATGTATGGACAAGTGGTGAGGAGTGTCACTCTCCAGGACAAAGCGGCAGTGAGCAGAATCGGCCTGTCACCAGAACTGAGGAGGACAAACTTGCTATGTGGCTGAAGTGCGGACGGCAGTCAGGGGAGGGAATGCTTCTTGCCAATGACTGAGCTACGTATTTCAAAAGTAATTCTAAAGGAAAAAGAAAAGAACCAAAGAAAATGATATGGAATGCTTGGTTTTATTCTACAAGCAGGATGGGCTACACGGTTCGCAGGGCCCAAAGCAAAATGAAGATGTAGGACCCTTGTTCAAAAATTATTAAGAATTTTAAGACAGTGCCAGCAGAGGATTATAACAAGCATGGGGCCTTCCTGGGCTTGGGTCGCTGTGTGACTGAACAGGTCACATCTCTATGAAGCTGGCCTGACTACAGACTCAAAAGGCAACTACCAGAGAGATGCAGCATTTTTTCTCAGATCACCAATTAACACCTCATCTGTAAACCTGAGAATGTTCTGCTCCTATTCCTCTGCCCTTAGTCTGGTCTGACCTATTCGCCCTGTGGGCTAATGAATGCAGAGGTTATGAAATCTCCATTCAGTCCCAACTTCTCACCAGGGGAGAAGTTGAGTGAGCACCATTCTACTCTCAAATATTCTGTATCTTTGTTGAAATATATGTTGGGCCATATCTTACACTACATATCAAGATTTTTGCTTCAGAAATTAGTTTGTTGTTATAATAGATTTGAAGAACTAATTTGTTTCTTATCAGGAAGTTTCATGGGATCAAGACTTTCATCATTAGAACTGGATATAAACTCTCGATAATAATGCAGATGCTGCTGCTACTAATGCTACAAATGCTGCAACTATGGCCACGGTGGTTGCTGGGTCACAGCCTACAGGGCTGGATGGGATGAGGGCTACGACCTCCCCAAAGGGAATTTAACTGGAAATGAATCACCCCAAGTCCACTGACTCAGAACAGTGCTGGGGGAAGCAGGGAGGAGTGGACAAGTATATTTTGAAAAAAAGGAAAAAAATTCCAAAGGTGATCAGACGTTCTCCTAGTTAAGAACCACTGCTATACTTCAAATCCTTTTTTTCCCCCAGATGAGGAAACGGGGCACAGATGAGTGCAGTAACAAGCTCATGTTCACATGGATAGTTAGAGAGAGCCGGGCCCAAACCCAGGTATACAGTGCCTGACTGAGCTCTTCCCACAGTATCAGAGTTTTCAAACTGCCTTCATACCTATTAGTTCAGGGGAAAATATGACAAATAGAAGACAATTTAGATATACATGGTAATGAAAAAACATTTATTACCGTGTCAGTTTTGGTTTAGATGTGTAATGGATTATGAAAGTACACCACAACTTCTCACCTCTGACTATTTTCGTCTGAGGGCCAAATAATTTTAGATATTGAAGTTTAAGAAAAGTTTGGCCCCATGACCAGAATGAAGTTTCCTGAAATGTGTTTGGTGCTGAACTGAATACACCTTGTTCGTTTAGATGAGAAACTTGGAACACCTGTTAAAAAATATTCTATATGTTTGTAATTAAGAGGTAGAATTAGTATATAATCTCTGATTCTGTTAAGAAAATTACAATGGTCTCACATAAGAAACGAAGTTCAGTATAGATTAGCAGGAATTAAAAAAAAAAAACTGTTAGAAGACAAATTTCCAACCTGATTTTCATATTGTACTGTGTTTGGCTATGTAACTTAACAATGTGTATCTATGGTCAAGTTACCCCGCGAATTGCCAAAAAATCGAAATATGTCTTAGCTGATAACTAAACTTTATAACTTTTTGTGTGCTGTAGTCCCACACTCACGAAGTCACATGATAAATTAATGGTACAGTAAAGCAAGGCGATTTTGCCACAGTTATCATTAACTAAAGACAGCACTTGACAGATTCCTTCACCCAGAAACATGTAACGGAAGAATGCATTTTCCGTGCAAACAAATGTAGTTTATACTTTATACAAGGGTCCTTTTCCCATGAAGGTAAAGAAAGGAAAATGTTCAGTTACAATGGTCCACCATCTAAAAGAACTTGACACATTGAAAGACCTCGCTAAGGAAACGTGTCCCTGAGGAGTTACGTGCGTGACTGAGAGAAGCTCCACGAAGAACCCTCCCAGCAAGTTGAAGATATTTAAAAAAATTAAACGATTTCCCCACATGAGGATTCCCAGAGGAATGTCCTGGACTACATGTCATCCATCCTCTTAGCTTAGGATTTCACAGGAGACATACAGGCGCCCAGTGATGCCTCTCTCTCCAGAATTAGTCCATGACAGGGAGTCATTCAGCAGCACCATTCCAGGACAAAAGGAGGCCCCGTGGGCCAGATAATGAGTGATAGCTATGAGTAAACATTAAACGAAACTAGGAGTTTAGGGACCTCTCTCATTTCAAGCAATTTCTCTCAAGCAAACCAGTTAACACCGGTCTCACACTGTTCTTATTTCAGCTTCTCATTTTGATGCTGGCACTTTCTTCAGTATAGTGCTGTGGGAGCCATTGTGTCTCCTCATAACACACCAATAAGTTTCAATTACTTTACTTCTGCTTTCATTTCTTCCTTCTGATGTTTCTTCAATTTAGCACTAATACTATGACTCAACTCTTTAATCTTTTAGGCATATGTTTTGTGACTTTTAAACTTCTTGCCCTGAGAATAAAAGTGGGACATGGTGAGAAGAATTTCTGGGGATGAGTTTGAAGTGTATCGGTATAAAATTCAGTTGAATAAAGTAAAATGGTTGTAACCATGAGGGTAATGGACTGGTATAGTTACACGCGCCAGGTGGTATTGAATGACTGCGGACCTCGATGCTAATGGCCCTCTTTGCAGCTGCACAACGGTGGCCCTAGGTTGTAATCTACTAACTGTTAATAATTCACAATTATCCCTGGGTAGTTTTCTAAATCATTCTAATCCATTACAGATTTTACCATCATATTCTTACTGATATCATTAGCTGTTCTGTATGTCTACACTTGTTTTATTGATACAGCTAGGGAATTAAAAGCAGCAGCCTCTGAAGGGAAAATCTCCAGCCCCACTTAGGACTGGAGATGATTCAGACCATTAACGACACAGGATGAGGTGCAAAGTTGGACTGTGAAGAAATCAGGAAAATAATAAATTCTCCAATTTGTTTGTGTCAGAACTTGAAAAGCCATTAAGAATTAGAGTGTGAATGAACCTCAAAAACATTATGCTACACGAAAGAAGCCAGACACAAAAAGTCACATATTGTGTGATTCCTTTTATATGAAATGCTCAGACATACTCAGAATAGATAAATCCATAGAGACAGAATGGAGATTGGTGGTTTCCAGGAGCTGAGGGAGGTGGTATGGGGAGTAACTGCTCAACGGACTTGGGGTTTCCTTTTGGGGTGATGAAAATGTTTTAAGCTAATTGTTGCACAATATTATAAATGCACTAAAAGCCACTGAGTTGTTCGCTTTAAAATGGCTAATTTTATGTTATGAGAATTTCACCTCCATAAAAAAAAATTCTAAAAAAATAAAGAAAAACTATCATTGTAATTTTCCTGTAATACTAAAGCTATTCTAAGAAAAAGTTTATTTTTTAAAAAGAATTAGTGGGGAAGAGGCAGGAGCTTTGACTCCTGTTTGGCTTTCTGAAGGCACAACAGATAACCCTCCACATATTTTTTCTTTTCTCTATTGAAGTATAGTTTTAAGATTAAGTTATAAGCAATTAAGGGCACTGGCCCTTTTCATCTCACATGTGTTAATGTTTATATGTAGTCAAGTTTATCGGGTTCTTTTCACTCAGTTGATCAATCTTTTGCTTTATAATGTTTGGATTCTGCTTCCTGATTGGAAAGATCTTTCTTTCTCAATCACTTGTTAGCTTTCTTGTTGATGATGATTTTTTCCCCTAAGGTTTTAATTTTTCTTATTTATTTCTCTTTTCTAATTACATTGGCTAGTATCTCTGAGGATATGTGATAATGTGCGTCAATGACTTGCCGTTAGTTTTATAGGGAGTTAAGTAATAAAATGTGGCAGTGAGTTCAGAAACTTAAGGATGGACAGAGGAAGAATCGGAAGAAACAGTACATGCACTAAATTTCCCATCTTTAATGAAATCTGGTATTAGATACCATTTCAAAACAAATCAATCAATAACAGATGTTCAAGTATGTTATGTAATGGTATGAAGGCAGTGGTGTGTTGGAGCCCTCCTCTCCCCTGACCTCCAAACTGGTTAACAAGAGATGATTGCTAAATTTTCAGGAAATTTGCAAGCTGGTTATTAAACAAAGCCATTATTAAAAATTAAACTACATAAATTTACAATTAAATAAATTGTGTCAAAAATGTATTAAATCCTCAAACGTCATAATTTTAACATTATCTTTCTACATTTTACTGTTATCTATGCTCTTGAGCCTATTTATGTTATTGCAAGTGCATGGTGGAAATCCTAATAATGATATGCTGCTGCCCATCTCTCCCCTACTCTACATTCTGTGAGGATAGGCCGGTGGCTTGAAATCAGTCATGGTGAGAGTATTAATACTATGGGAATTGAAAAAAACTGCAAACCAGGGTTTAACTTATTGCTTCTTTGATTGTCAAACTTAAGAAAGTGATGAAGAAAATGTTAATAATGCAGAAAAAACTTAAAAGTGTGTTGCGTTTGTATCCATTTTGAATAGCACACAAAATTGAGAAAACATTCTTTCAGAATTTGAAAACTATTATCTGATTGAGTGAATAATTTTCTGACATCATTGGTGAACAAGTGAAGTCCTGACATTTACCTTCATTGTTTTACTCATTAAGATAAACAAAAATATCGACCAACACTCAGGGAGCCAGTGAGCAGCACACGACTGTGTAAAAATAACCATTAGAAAAACTGAAATGACAATACAACTAACCAAAATCTTGAGGCAAAGAGGAGGGAAGCATAGTAAGCATTAACTATATTACAAATACTAACAAAAAAAATTCATAAAAATTACATTGCATATACTATTTAATTTTGTCATCTTCTACAGTGAAGAGTCAATAAATATGGTTTAAGGTTAACACAACTAGAAGTAGATGATTAATTACACTATTAAAATATATAATGGTAGCCAGTAGAAAAACGAAAAAGTTTTATAAATGATTCCAACTTATTTTTTTAAAAAAGCATAAACACATATACAAATTTACCTACTCAAAGAGGCCTTTCCTGACTCCCAATGTCGCCTCTTATTCTAACAGCCCAGAATTCTATTTGATTTCCTCGCTCTGTGTTCTCATATTCCTCTGTAATTTTCCTTTATGACAGATTTGAAATAACTAGTTGTGTGATTCTTTGATGAACATCTTCTTTCTAATTATTCAATAATTCAAGAAGGAAGGGTCTATGTCTGGTTTTGGTCACCATTGTCACCAGTACAGGGTGCAATGTCTGAGAGTGAATAGTCCCCGCCCTCAAGGATCTCAGAGAAGTAGACAGAAGGCTACACATAAATGCAATTAAAATGAAGGGAGTCTTTTCAGCTTTGAAGACGTGGAACATTAGTGTCTTCTACGTAGGAGAAGATTTCACAAAGAAGATGGCATCTGAAATGAATCTTGAAAAATCAGGTAAGTCATGAGAAATTAGTGAGATCAGATTCTCTTTTTATTATTGTAGAAAGAACATTTAACATGAGATCTACCCTCTCAACGGATTTTTAAGTGTACAATGGGGTATTGTTAACTATAGGCATGGTGTTGTACAGCAGATCTCTAACTCGTCTTGCATACCTGAAACTTTACATCCGTTGAACAGCATCTCCCCATTTCTCCTCCCTCCAGCCCCTGGCAACCACTATTTTACTCTCTGCTTCTATAAATTTGACTACTTTAGATGTCTCATATAAGTGGGATCATGAAGTACTTGTCCTTCTGTGACTTGCTTATTTCACTTAGCATAATGTCCTTAAGGTTCATACATGTTGACACATATGGCAGAATTTCCTTCCTTTTAAAGGCTTAGTAATAATCCATTATGTGTATATACCACATTTTCCTTATCCATTCATCCGTTGATGGACATTTAAGGTGTTTCCATATCTTGACAAATGTGAATAATGCTGCAACAAACATGGGAGTGCAACTACCTCCTCATACCTGTTAGGATGGTTATCATAAAAAAAAAGTGTTGGCAAGGATGTGGAGAAACTGGAACCCTTGTACACTATGAGTGGGAATGCAAAATGGTGCAGCCACTAAGGAGAACAGTCTGGAGGCTCCTCAAAAAAATTAAAAACAGAACTACCATATGATCTAGCAATTCCATTTCCGGGTATTTATCAAAAAGAATTGAGATGAGATTCTTTCTTGAAGCATCCTCTGGAGACAGTGAGGAAGAAGGAGAGAAAGAGAAGCTGGAAGATGAGTTTGGTGAGAGATGTTCTGCATTAATGGGCTCCCTTACTTTACTTCCTAGAGCCTTATAGTCTAGAGAGAGAAATAAATGACATAATTGCATCTATCACTAGGTTTGTCTGAGCCTTCTTTTGGTTTAAGAGAAAACTATTGCTGAAATAAAAGGGTGGGGGGGGGGGTCAGACTATTGTGGCCAAGTCCAGCTTCTCCTGTTTGTCTTCTCCTTCAGTCTGAAATTTATTCTTTGTTCTTTCCGTGAGCATCCCTTCATTCAAATCGTGGCTCCTTTAGGAAATCTTACTTTCTTCAATAACCTCACTGAACTTTAATCATGTTAAATCATGAACACAAGATTTTCACAAAGTTATATTCCTTTATGTATGCCATATGACCTCCCTCTAGATTGTCACACCTTCAGAACCAAAGTTGTGTTTTTAATTTCTCTGTAATCATTCACAGTACACAGTAAGATGTTCAGCACAAAGTAGATTTACTAAATGTTTTTGATCACTATTTATAATAATACAGTGTCAAATGAGGGTTAAAATAGATCACCAGAGAGGAGCAAAAGAAATAGGACAAATGTGTAAAGAGAAAAACATGAGAGAGAGAAAAGACAACAGCATCCTTTCTTTAATTACATTAGAGGGAGATGAAAACAATTGTGACCACTCTGCTTTCAAAGAATAAAATATGAATATCCTATAACACTTACGGAAGAACATTATAGTTGATTCCAATTCTGGCTTTCCCCCAAAAGGCCGTGTAAGACCCAGGGACATGGAATTATATAGCTTGTAATGGAAAATTTGTTTAAACAAGGGCATAATTATTTCTTATGACAGTCCCAGCACTGTGCATTCTGAATGGCCATTTGATGGTATTTTGTTGTTTAAGATAATAACTAAAACCTCAAAATATTGATATGTTTATAGTAGAGAATCCAAGAGCATCATGTGGGTTAAGTTAGGTGACTCAGACATTTATAACAGTTATCACAATTGCTGTAACTGGGCCAAAGCAACTCCTAGAACCTATAGCCACGCAGAAAATGCTTGCGAGATGGCCGTCCTGTTTAATTTGCCCTCTTGTCTGAAACACAGTGTAAGCACAGGAGCTCATGAGGTCTCCTCAGGGCCGAAAGATTCACGCCCACCCTCGTGCTGGACTCACTGGTCTCTTCACCCTACCTGTCTTAGGTTAACGTTTTTATCTTCCTGTCTTCCATTCTCTCCTTAGCGGAAAAAATAATGTTAATATAGAAGCTGCTGCCAGGCAAACAGAATTGAAGAAGCACGTGAAAATGATCAGTTATGGTTTGTGACCTGATAGACTGTGCTGGGAATTGAGCTCTTATCTTCAGGAGAAAGGGGAATGTGCGAGCCATGAGGCTGACATGTGGGAGAGACGAATTGGGATGGCAAAGTGAAGTGAGCATGAGTTCTTTCATGAAAAAAAATAGTCTTTTAGACATTTATATACTTTTAAGGGTTTTGATGTTTGTTTTTTCTCATTGTCTTTTTAGCTTTGCTTTTTAAAAGTAGATCTCCCTTTTGGGCTGTAGGCATTTTATTCTTTAATTATTGGTCTCTCTTCTGTAATTCTCCTCTTTTATCTATCTCCAGCAACATCTGCTGATAAAAACAGCCTTCCCCAAAATTTTCATAGGTCAAATGGTAAGAAGAGTTTTTTTTAAGGCAAAATATTAAAAGAAAGAGAGAGATTGAAAAAAAAAATGCTAGGACGGGGTCATCCAGCCCTCTTCCCCATTACAGTTTAACACATTCTTCCTTCAGTGAAACAAGGCTTCTGTCATCATGGACTGTATGCAGAGCATTTGTAATCATTAAGATTTCCCTACTTGCAAAATGAGGCATAGCACAAAGGGATGAGCATCATTCTCCATGGAGAATGGAAAATGCTCCACTATATCATAACATGTGCGTACACAGATCTTTTCTTCTAAATATACAAGTTATCATTGGGAAATGAGAGCTCACTTCTTTAGTACTCTTACTCCAGCATCAGAGCATCATTGATTCTACCACCTTTGCACTCTGTATTCCTCATGTCCTCACTTATTTCCTCCCCCATACTTAGTCATTACATTCATTGACTTGCTCCCTTGTTCCTTTCTTGCTGTGTTGTATACAGTTGCACAATCCCCAAACAGGGGTCAAATTATTCCTTCTGCCTATGCCACATATGAATCTAGAGAAAACAATAATAACATGAAGAATGGTCTTACTTTAATTTCCTGGCTACTATGCTCAAGTGAGCCATCTCTATTGCCATCTGGCAATCCCATTATACACATCTAGTTCATTCATTCTCCTTCCCCCTGGAAGGCTCTCGCATAGCTTTTCCTTCTTAAGCTTCCATACATTCTCATCTCAGCTTCTTAAGTCACTGAGAAAAATATAAAGAATCAGAAGCAACATTCCAAAGCTTCATCACAATATCCGTTAACTGACCTGCAAGTGAGCCCATAGATGCTGCCTCCTCTCTCATCACTTTGGATCAACTGTCCTTGCTTGTATATAAAGTGATGACTCCACTGGTGTGCATATTTCCTAATTTCTTGCACAGTCAAGGTCAATTCTCCAGAAATTATTCTTTCTTTCTTTCTCATACACCATCATTTATTTTTCTCTCTACTGATTCAATCCAACAAAAGTAGTGCTATTTCACCCATCTTTAAAAATCACAAAACATTTTTCCCCTATTCCCCCTCTGGCTACTATCCCTTTCCCCTGCTTTCCTGTTAAGAAAAACTTCACTGCATCCAATTTGTCTTTTCCTGTTGTCTTTCAAATCCATTGCATCCACAATTCCATTGCATAACTCCAACAGAAATATCCATCCTCCTTCCAGGACAACTTATTCTCCTGGTTTTCTTCCTACTCAACTGGCTATAGTCTTCTTTTCTGTTTTTTCTCATCTCTACAAACTATAAATCTTGGGGAGCCCAGGGCTCAGTCTTCAAATCTCTCCCCTTCTCTATCTACATAACTCTGTTAGTGATCTTATTTGGATGAATCAATTTAAAGTTTGTCACGTGAGCCAACAACCGTTGCCAATCTTTTTTTTCTCTGCTTTTTCTTCCCAAATCCCTCCAGTAAATAGCTGTATATTTTAGTTGTGCATCCTTCTAGTTGTGGCATGTGAGACACCACCTCAGCGTGGCCTAATGAGTGATGCCATGTCCGTGCCCAGGATCTGAACCAGCGAAACCCTGGGTGGCCCAGGCAGAGTGAGTAAACTTAACCACTCAGCCATGGGGCCAGCCCAATATGTGTGGATTTAAATACCAATTCCACACTAACACCACCCAGGGATGTATCTCTAGTCTGGACCTCTTCTCAGAAATCTAGAGTTAGATATGCAGTTGTCTACTCAACATTCTCACTGGATATTTATTTTGAACATCAAACTTCACGAGTTTAAAACTAAACTTCTGATATTTTCCCCAAAACCTTTTCTTCCTACATTTTTCTGTATCTTAGTAAATAGTAATTCCATGCTTGCTCAAGTCAAACACCTTAAAGCTATTCTCTATTCACCTTTCACCTTTCACATTTCATTCATCTATCTCTCACATTTCATTTCTAAATATTCCAGAAGCCAATTGGCTAAAAGTTCAGAATATATCAAGAATCTGGCCAATTCTCACCACCTATATCACCATCATCCAGGTCCAAGAAACCGTCATCTCTTCCTGGATTACTCAATAATCTTCTCACTGACACCCTTACTGCTTCTTTCGTCTGTGTATAGCAGCTAAAATTAAGTTGTTTTTTTCTAAAGTAGAACATTTCATTAATCTGCTCAGATGCTACCAATGACATTCCTTCTCACTCAAATTAAAGCAATGCCCTTATAATAGCCCACAAGACCCAGTAAATCTGCCCCACCCTTCCTGGTAGCTCAACTTCTTCCAGCTAACTGGACTCTGGCCGCATTGTCCTCCTTGCTCATTCCTCAGAAGCTTCCAGTGTTAGGCCTTTTATATCTCCTGGTCCCAGGGCCTGGAGAAAACTTCCACCAGATATCTTTATATTTTGCATTCTTATCTCTTTCAGATCTTTGTTGAAATTTTAACACTCCACGTCTAATTCCTCTTCCTTGCTTTATTTTTTTTCTACAGCAACATTGCCATCTGTCATGCTATGTAATATATGTATATATGTATGTATGCATTTGTTCATTTCTCTATTTGGTTGTTTGCTTGTCTCTCCCTGTAGAATATAAGCTGCATAAGGTGGTCATTTTTCATCTGTTTTGTTCATTGCTGTATCTGATATGCAGAGAACATGCTGACACAGACTAAGCACTTAATAAACACCCATTGTTGAATGACTGAAAGAATGAATTAAAGCTTACCATTGTTTGGATTTGAAACATATTTTACTTATGATTAAGAATGAGCACCTGGAGAGTCACCGAATGGGAACACACTTCTAAATCTCTCAAATATTTTGGATTATATATTCAAAGGAAGTCAAGCCCATTCTGCTTCTCTTGGAAGCTCTTCCAATCACAAGAATGCAGCAAGAATCATCACTCTGCAGTAGAAAAATGATTTTTCAGCAAGCCATTAGAATTTGAAGAATACTCCTCAAATCAGTTTCCCTTATGCAGGTGGTAAAACAAAACAAAACAACAGCCTCTATCTTCAAATTCGGGAATGCTAATTTTTGATATTCAAACAGTTCTGTTCTAAAGCATATGGCAAACAAACCCAGGGGAAAATTTCTTCAATGCTGTGTTTGCTTTTATAGTTTTAAACACTATGGTTTTATGCAAGAGGAAATAGATTTTTGAGGTGGCAATGACAGGTGAAATAGGATGTGAAAAAATGATACTTTAGATCCTCATATGTCAACGATATAAAATGAATCATATTTCAAAGATGTCTTCCATCCAGTTTATACTTCTGGTTGTGTTTTTAAAAGATACATAAAAAGGAAACAATCTACCATGCATAAAAATATAGAATCATTAATAAGCAACAGACAATCAAGGTGAATTTGCATGGTACCCATTCAAAACCTTGGTGATGTGTTTTATCTTATAAGTTATAGCTTGTTCCAATAGCTCCCATCCATAGATAATTAATCTATATTTTTTCTTTCATTAAAAACAAGTATGATAAACTCTCATCCAACATAGTTGTCACAAATGATCAAATATTTGGGTTAATAAAATGCTAGGTTACATATATATTTGTATTACCAATTTCTTAAAACTTAGAATAGAGCATGATGCAGTTAACATTACAACTTTCCTGGACATGTCTAATGTAGAAAGTAATTCAGGACAGCACACTATCTCAGGGCCATCAATGGTCATTTTATTAGAACTTGCTAAAGCAATAAATAGCATAATTTTAGATAACAATGGCCTACTGTGTGATTGACCATTAAGTTGGGAGGTATTTCAGGATGTAGTTGAAAAGTGAATAGGTGTAACCATGTAATATGTTTGCCAATACCACAGAATTCCTATTGAATCAAATTTGTCTCATTGATTTTTATAAGGATCTGAAAGTGAAGACACAAAACAATGTTTATATATTTACTTGTGTGAGGGTGTGTGGGTGTGTGGGTGTGTGTGAGGAAGATTGGCCCTGAGCTAACATCTGTGCCAATCTTCCTCTTTTTGCTTGAGGAAGATTGTCGCTGAGCTAACATCTGTGCCAATCTTCCTCTATTTTATGTGAGATGCTGCCACAGCATGGCTTGATGAGCAGTACTAGGTCTGTGCCCAGGATCCAAACCTGTGAACCCTGGGCTGCCGAAGCAGAGTGCGCGAACTTAACCAGTACATCACCAGGCCAGCCCCTAAAACAGTGTTTATATTTGAAAATGATACTTCTTTGAAGGTTTTAAGTTCCTTTGGGGAACTTAAAAGATTTTAAGAGAAAAAATTTTTTTTTCAATGCATTTAAAAATCCATGGTGACAAAGCATATTGGCAATCTCTAATTGAAGTAGGAATGAATGTTAAACCTTACTATGTTAAAAACATACCTGCTGATAAGGGCACATTAAAGGCCGTGTTCTGAAATGGCAAATTTGGTTAGTCTTTTAGAAAACAGCCTAATTTGTTAAAAAATTGTATCTGTCACTTTTTCTTTAAATTGGTGGTAGTTGAAATAGAATGAACTTATCCCTGCTTTTCCCACATTTAGCATAAAAGGATAACATACAGGATGAAAGCAGTTTTAAATTTCTCTCAAGAATTTCAAATCTGCAAGATCTCTTTTTATCATCCATCCCTAGGGAAATTAGCAAAGAATGAAAAAATACACCTTTCGTTCACTTGTGCCTTTAAAACTTGGATCTAACTTACTCTGTTGAAAAGTTAGTAATTATTCATTCATCCACACTCATTGAGTGCCTACTATGTGCCATGGATTTTGGCAGTCTTGAAGAAAAAGAGAAAAGAAAGAAGCCTCATTGGCTGTTCTGTTTAGGGCAAGGTCAGGATAGCAGTGGATTTCGTGGGCTGATTGTGCTAATTGAATATTCAATGTGTGCACAGAAGTTGGGAGTTGTTCCTTTGTAAATTACCATGCATACACCTGATTTATTACACAGGCATCCTTTATGCTTCTCAAGTTCTTATTCCTTTGTTTGAACTGCTCTGAGAACACTGGAAAGAGAGAAAATAACAACACAGTAACTGTGACTGTTGATACCAGTGCCTTCATACATACGGAAAGATAAAATTAAACTAAGTTTAATAAGATATTGATTAAAGGAAGGAAAATCAGAAATAAGTAGCCTAATATGGCAGACTTGGTGATATTCTATTTGCATTAAGTGTGCTATAAACGTCCCCACAACCACTCTTTTTAGGCATTTCTTCGTTGAATTTTATTTACATACATCATTCAGGCAATAAACCCAAAATAAAGAGCCCGGGACTAGACGGCAGAGCCTTCAGTTTCCATTTTCTCACCAGTATTTACAAACCACAGTCTGCATATTTCAAAGTTTCATAATTTTACCTGTTTAAATTGAGATTAATTGCATTTGTCCTTCATGGGAATGTTGGACAAATACACAGAATATGGATGAACTGTACAAAGGTAATTTATGTTACTTGAATATATTAGTATATGTTAGATAGTAAATGAAAGAGAATGCCCAAAATGCTTCTGGCATTATGGCCGTTCCGTTGAATTAATTTTCAATAGGATTTCAATTCTTATTCCATTTGGGATTTTGCCAAAGAAGTAAATAATTCGATCACTAGAATCTATTCTGATTCCTTCATGGTGTGCGTGTGTGTGTGTATGTGTGTATGTGTGTAAACCCTTTTTTTTTTTTTTTTGAGGACAATTAGCCCTGAGCTAACTACTGCCCATCTTCCTCTTTTTGCTGAGGAAGACTGGCCCTGAGCTAACATACGTGCCCATCTTCCTCTACTTTATATGTGGGACGCCTGCCACAGCATGGCGTGCCAAGCAGTGCCATGTCGGCACCCAGGATCCGAACTGCCGAACCCCTGGCCACCGAGAAGAGGAACGTGCGCACTTAACCGCTGCGCCACTGGGCTGGCTCCTGTAAAACCTATTTTAACCCTGAAAGTTTTAAAGTTGTTTTTTTTCCTCCAGGCTTACGAGGATGCTTACTCTATTAAAACACAAACAAACTAAACTTAACTGGGCACAAGAATAATTTTAATATGATTTTATGTGGTGCCTGTCATAAAACAGGCATCTCTATGTGGATATTGTAGACCTGAAAATTTAAGAAATATGAATATCTTTCCTCACTTTGCATAATGAGGCAATTGTTATCTAGGTCTCTGAATAATCGACAATATTCCTGAAATACGGACTTGGATATGATGTGTGTGAGATGTAAACATGCGAGGTTGAATAATCGTCAAAAAAGCCCATGGGTTCGGTCTCACCCTACAGTTATGCATCAGACGTGTAGCACAGATCCCTTGGTGTGGCTTATAGCATGTATGCACAAAGTACTTTCAAACTAAGTTAAATTTGCAACTAATCACTGTTATGAATATTACAATTACTTTTCCCTACCTTCACATTAGTCTCAGGTCCTTTATTATAAAATATTATACACATGTAAATTTCACATAATTAGATTGGCCCATCAATCTGTTATTCTCCAATTACATAACAAAATAGTTACTGAATGAGATTTATGGGTAAGGTGTTAGGAAATATTTTTAAGGCTTCAGAAACCTTTATTTGCATATTCTAATTAGCAGTTTATTAATCTTAAATGCATAAGGAAATTAACTGCAGCTTAATCTCATAAAATTCATCACTGTAATCCTTTATTACATTGCTTTGATATACATTACTTTTTAGCAGTTTATGTATTAGAGTAATGGCTAGAAGGTAGAAAATTCCATCTCATCATTCTCATTATGGGTCCTTCTCCACTTACACACTTACCTACGTAAAAAATTTTTACGCCTTCTAATAGCCTTTGCTTTCAATGAATTATTCTAATATTTTCTGTTTCTGACAACACTTTCTATTTCCCTCTTTCAGAGGATCTCCCCAATCTCCTTTCTCCCCAAAAGTAGATACAACTTTCTGTTGGGGAAATCGTTTTTTAGATCATCAAGTGGTAATGCTCATGAAGCGAATCATATCAATTCAGAAAATATTATTAAGTCACCTCTACATGTGAGAACCTAAGTGTAATACCAGCATAGAAGATAAACTAGAGAAGCTCACTGCCCTGGAGAGTTCTAGAATGAAGCTCTCTGGGGAGAGAAGTGCACTTTCTCCTGGTCCAGACCCCATCTGGTATTCGGGATATACTTCAGGAAGTTCTGGTGCCTTTAGGTTCTTGGGGTTCATACTTGGGACCTTTACTCCCCAAAATGCAAATGTTGCCCATTGAGTTCTTTTGCAGTGCATCACTGAAGAATGGTATTCACTTAGGTGCTAAAAGAGGGCATCATTTGGTCATACCAGGAGGCTCTAAGTAGTTGAGAGATTTAAGAAAAGCTTCTTATGTCTTTATAGTGAACTTCCAAATGCAATCTATTCCTATAAAAACCAAACAAAACAACCACAGACAACTGACGATAGGGAATAAGAATAGCATGAGCGGGGTTCCACAGTGCCCAGGGCCCGAGGACAGAAAGTTGCCTTGCCTGGCTCACATCTGCTCTTCCCTAACAAACACGGTACTCATGCTCCCCCGAACTTGCCATGCATATTTCTGTTTCTGACTTTTGCAAACCTCATACAATATCCATATCACCCACTGCTATTTGGATGACAATTGTATAAAACATCTGAAGTGGGGACTTGAGAGCAGACTCAGGTTACAGATTACAGCTTAAGGCAGGAAGGAATGGATGAAATTGAGAATCCGTACCCAGGGGAAATGAAAAAAAAAAAAAAGAAACCAGGACATCCTGAGCTGACCGATTTGAATTCCACAGTAAGAGCATCTTCTAAACTTCCATGTTGGATGATTTAACTCAGGTCCTTTTCACAATCTTGATTTTTGATTTTGGGTTCATTTTTAATGAGTTCCCTATCTTGAAATTATGATCCTGGCCTCAAAACTAAGGACTTCTTACGTCAACTAAGGTAAACGTTAAAGAAACAATATCATTCCAAAGCAAGGCACAAGGGGGTTTGTTGAAAAAATGGAATTCTTTTGTTCCCTGAATGGAGTCAACCGGGGGGTATTTATGGTGCAGACCAAAAAGATTTTTGTTGGTTCCACAGACCTGGACGAAGAGGCAGAGGCCAAAAATAGTCAGGAGCCCAAGCATCCGGACAATTAGTAATCTGTTGCCTCTTTTTATTGATGAGAAAATAAATACACCTTTACAACATGGCTATATATTTGGAAAACTCTGCCCACCTTTTCTGAGTCCACTTTTAATCTACTTGTTCAATCTATTTCTCAATTAATAACTTCCAGGAAGGAACTTCTAAGTGAACTTCAGATATTTTTCCCCCTTATTTTCTGTTTATGATTTGTTTGGTAGTTTCTCTGTGGGGAAAGCAAAACCAAGAAAAATCAAAATACAAGTGTTGTTTAGATGATTGGCAGACTATTTCCTCAATGTATGATATTATAGAAATGGATGTTCCTGAACCAAAACCATAAAAGATGTTTATTATATTTCCGAAAACATTTGTTTCCTTAATTATGTTTTTCACAGAGCTCTTTCCCTAAATCTTTCAGATAATGGATCACACTGTAAGATGTCACCTCAAGTTAGCACACTCATACATCACTTTGTTCTTCACAGTGAAACTGATAAAAACAGATAAGTCACCGGAGAAAGAATGACATGCTCTCATTAAAAATAGACACATCATAGACTACTTTTGAAAATTCCTCTAAGGTAGGTACACTAGTTGAAAAGAGGTTTGAAATGTAATTTTGAAACATTTCTATTTAATTATGGCAAGGCTCAATGTGGAGCATCACTTGGCTCTAAGGTTTTCTGAAGGAAAGTTTCCAGCTTCTTTGAGTTGCTCCTGTAAGATCATTAAGCACATCTCCGATTCAGCTCTTTCCTCAGATTCACTTTTGCTTTCACATTGAATCCATCCCCATCCTCACTTATAAGTAGTACATTTAATTGCTCTTTAAATTTCATAAACCCAAATAACATATGGTTGTTTGCAAAGATCTAATTAGTACATTTACCTAAATATGCTTTCATGGTTCTGAAGACATTAAAATTAAAATGCAAATTATAATATGTATATGAGAACATGGGAATGCATGGAAAACTACTGCCTGCAGGCGTTGATTCCCCTGCTCTTTGCTGTCCATCTTGTTGGATCCCGCCCTGAATAACGAAGGCAGAGCTTATATCTTCAAGTCAGAAGCCTTCATTCTGGAGTCACTTAAAACAGTATTAACAAAGTTGAGGTCTTTAAAGATATATCATTAATATAGCAAAGAATCAGCTCAGATATCCAGCGTCTTCTGAGTAACGCCACAAAAGAAACCAGTAACAAAGAGAAAAACCATTAGGGAAGAAAGTTAATTATTAGTGAAATAATCCTGGCACAATTAATATGTGGACAGATCAGTCCAGAATGATTTTCTGGAGAAGATACATCTTCAGAACAATTTCAAAGCCACCTAGACTACAGTTTGGTATTAGGCATAGGTAGAAGTTAGCTGAAAGGCAAGAAGGACTTTTGGAGAGCTGAGTTTAGACGAGCTTAACTGAAGACTCATGCAGCAATCCTGGGAAGGTATGTGTATGAAATAACGGGATTCAGGGCAAATTGGAAAGGAACCACCAGTTGGCAGATAAAACCATGATCGGTTATCAACTTTTAGGAGACATATGGCTTATTTGCAAAGGCACAAAATTATATCTGTGTATTGACTAACTAACTGTATCATATACTCTAAAGGTTGATGAGATTTAAAAAGGAATTCATGTTGCCATGGTCCTTGCAAATCTAGCAGGTTTTAGGGAATTGCAGATGATAGCAGCTAACAGTGAACATCAGTGCTAAGCACTTCACATACATTATTTCCACTCAATCCTTACAATGGCCCAGTGAGAAAACACCCTTCTGTTTGGACAAAATTAGTCATCATATTTCTGATTTTCAATACAGACATGATTCATGTAACTTTCTCTTTTGTAACTTCTGTATGAAGAGAAAAGAGGCACTCTATGGAAACTGAAGCCAATGGAATTACTCACTAGGAAAAAAAAAACAATTATTATCAAAAACAATAGCAACTATCATTTATTAGCAAGGCACAAGGCTAATTGCTTTATACATATTATCTCACAACACACACTATTCTTTCACACAATACGTATGAAGCCCAGATCATCACTCATGTTTTAGGATGAAACTGATGCTCTGAGGAATTATGGACACGAAGACATTTCTTCAACAAAAGTGGCAGAGCCAAGTGTCTAACGCAGTTTTGCCTAACCCCAAAATCTGTTCTTAACCCCGTTATGGATTCAGTTGTATCCCGCCAAAAGATATGTCCAAGAGCTAACCCCCGCTTCCTGTGAACGTGACCTTATTTGGAAAAAGGGTCTTTGCAGAGGTAATTAAGTTAAGGATCTCTAAAGAAAACCATCCTAGATTTAGAATGGGTTGTAATTCCAATGACTGGTGTCTTCATAAGAGAAAGGAGATTTGAGACACATGGACACACAGAGGAGAAGGCCATGTGGAGATGGAGGCAGAGACGGGAGTGATGCCATCACAAGCCAAAGAAGGCTTGGAGCCACCAGAAGCTGGAAGGATCCTCCCCTGGAGCCTTTGGAGGAAGCACGGCCCTGCTGACACCTTGATTTTGAACTTTTGGCCTCTAGAATTGTGAAAGAATAAATTTCTCTTGTTTTAAGCCACCAAGTTTACGGTAACTTGTTGTGGTAGCTACAGGAAACCAACCTCTGTAAAAGGAATACTTCCTCACAGTGAAAGGGCTAAGATAAACAGCTGATAGAAAAGTAGGAAAAAACAGCTATCATGCATATTTTTAATGACACGTTAAAATCAGGAAAAACTGCAAAGAACAAACTGAATGCTATAAGGACTTTTTCAACAATCAACTGGAGAATTTCAACTCTAAATAGGGAAAACCTAACCTTACCTTACTGGAAAAAAAAAAGTGACAACCTATATTATATATTGTGATAAGGAGCGAATTTCATGTAGGACAAGCTTCAATGATCAATGTAAATTTCCTTGGATCTTATCATGATAAAGAGAATTACTTGAACTCGCTGGCGTTTAAACAACTACGTAAAATATATTTTCTCAGAGGTTCTGCTCTCTAATATCTCAAAAACTTGGCAAGGCGCATTGAAATACTACTTATATGAATAACTCTGTATAAATAATATTGTATTGTTATACTGCTCACTTTTTTTTTACTATAGAATGAGAGCTATCTTTATAAAGAAAAACTCTAATACCACGTCTTTTCATTGCCTTCAGCTTTAAACATTCTCAGAGGCAGAAACTATAGTAATAGCAGTTTGCAAATGAAGTGGTTTCTAAATCTTAAACGGCAATTTTCTCCCAAACAAAACAACAACTAAAAAAAATATCTCTAAGGAGAGATGAAACTTTAAACTCTTTGATTTGGTATTCAGATGTTGCTGGGTATGTTTTCAACAAAAAATATTCTCCATTTAAATAGCATCTACATCTTTCCACCAAAATCTTTTCTTCCATATTATCTGCCCACAATGGGAGTGAGGTTTAGCATCTCTTGCTAGCCCAATTACTCAGATGCATTATTCATTTCCTTTCCACTTATGCATTCTACAACCTGAAATTTCCCTTAGAATTAAAAAAAAATAGTCACAGCTACAATAATACAGCTCTTGTTTGTTAAACCTCTTCTAAACAGCCAGGGCTGTTAATTACACATCACTCAAATTTAGCAGTATTAAGATATACTTTGGCATACATGTTTTAGTGTTTCATCTCATAAGATTTGAATTTTTTTAAAAGCTTCAACTGATTATATCATTTAACACGTATTAAAAATTATTTTTTCCTTTGGAAGTCATAAAGAAATACAGCTAGCCTTTGATTCCTATCTCTTCAACTTCCTCTATGTTTTTTTAATGATTCATTTAAACTCAGATTATTAACTTAAAACATAGTCTCATTTCAGTTGGTCTGTCTCTGGAAATTTAATATCCCTGTGTCCAGTCTTGGTCATTCATCCCATGTGTTCCCTGGAACTATGGTTCGCGCTACCCTAGGGCTGTGGTCATCAACGGTAGGCATTTAATTTAGAGTCACCTGGAGGTAGGTAAGCTGAAGGAGGGAGGACAAGAGGCAACAGGAGTTTCTGTTTAGGGTGGGAGAATAATGCGATTATTTTTGTCTTGTATAGCTAGGAGGCAGCCTGCCATAGCAGAAAGAGGATGAGCTTTAGATTCATTTCAACTTAATCCAAACTGCTTGATTTGCCCTCTCCATGACTAATTACTTCATTTCTCTGAGCCGCATCTTTTACTTGGCTGAAAAACGGGAATAAGGATATTGCAAGGATTAAATAAGATAATATATATAGTAGATAGCACAGAGCTCAGAACAAGAATGATACATACTCAGTTACAGGGTGATTACCTTCAATTAGCTTCTGCACGCCCACAAATTTGCTTTTTCCTTCTAGAAAAAGACAATCCCAACAGCAGAACTGCAACAGTGTAGCAAAGTGTTCATTTGGCTGTATAAATCATACTTCATGTAGAATTTATAGAATAAAAGACATTTTAAGGACTTAATTGCTTCATTTGGTAGCATTGCTGGTTATGGGCAAATATGTAGCAGAATCAAATCATTGATTCTTGATTCTTTGCCTAGAATAGGGAATATTTTTCCTATTATATTATCAAGTCATAAAAATGACTGATCAGAAAAGATAAAACAATGCCTCTAGTGATGGTTGCTGCCCATTATAATAAGGCCAAGTGCAGAACAAATGCTGAAATGGAAATTCTTTTGATTTTGTGGATTCAGGATCAAACTTGGCTTTGAGTAGCTTCGAATCCAGCTGCATTCAAACCAAAGCTATGAGATCTTTTGAACCGGTAGCAGCAACATTGTGAAAGATCAAATAATAAGAATAACAAAAATTCAATGCAAAAAGGACTGGTCTTGTGAATTTTCAGCCATGGTGGTACCCTGCATACAGCAGGGTCCACCGTGAATATCTGAAAGCTGATGGACCAGCTCCCTGAAAGCAGGAAGGTGAAGCTGCGAAGTCTGAAGAGCATCTAAAAACATGATACGTCTGCTATCTATATTTTCACAGGAAAAATACTTAAAAAATAAAAACCAAACGGCAGCTCCTTGGATCACTTTCTCAAAAAGTCATTTACAAGCTTTACGTCTCTCCAAAGTGTTTGCTAAGATGTCAGTCCAAATTTTCCAAAGGAATATTTTCTGAATTCCATGAACCTCCTCAAAGTATTCTCTGCTACCTAACTGCTTTGCCACATGCCCTTCTCAAGGGGAAAAAAAGACTAGAAATGACACGGAAGAGTTTTATACAAAAGCCTCTGATATTGGGTCATATTTAATGTCATTTTCTGACTGTTGACTGTGCTATCCTCTTTAAACAATTCAAAGTTAGAAAGCTTAACAGGGTATTGGTGTTATTTATACCTGAATAAGTAGATCATGTGTGGTAATTCCTGTGAACTTTTGGGTATCAGGAGTATGGTGTGGACTATATCCCTGTAACACAGTTTTTCCTATGGAAAAAAACCCACATTTGACTTATCATTTCAATTTACAACACTGTTTGTAGGAATTTATCCCATCTAATGCTAAGGATTCTCCTCAATGATTTCATCCTGACATTTTAAAGTACTTAAAAAAAACCCTCTTGAGCGTCCAAAGCAGCATTTGCCTCAAACCAATATCTGATTCTCTAATGAATTCTCTACAACAAAGAGAAACAGAAGCCGAGAGGGCTTCCCTTAATTTGGGGAAACACAGCCCCCTTTTTTGTTTTTCGTTGAGGAAGATTAGCCCTAAGATAACATCTGTTGCCAATCTTCTCCTTTTTTTTGCTTGAGGAAGATTAGCCCCCAGCCAACATCTGTGCCAGACTGCCTCCACTTTATATGTGGGTCACTGCCACTGCATGGCTGATGAGTGGTGTAGGTCTGTGCCCAGGATTCAAACCTGTGAACTCAGGCCACCAAAGCGGAGCATGCCAAACTTAACCACTACACCATGGGGCCAACCCCAAACACAGCTCTTTTTTAATGGTTCTTCATAATATCTCCTATGCTTAATGAGCTAAAGATTGAAAACACAGACCTATAAGTAGGTGTAGCCCATATCCCAGTATAGGCACACACTGTTCCACCTTCTTTGGGGCCATCCCATTCGAATTAGTCTGTCCTTCCCTTTAGCAGGGACTCGGTCACTGCCAGAGGAGCTAATTAATGGGGAGAGGGCATAACCTTGAGGATGAAGTACTTGGGAGCCCCACAAAAAATCTCTAGACATGACTTCACCCACCACGTCACAACGAATCCTAGGGTTCTACATGTTATTAGCTTCTACATGTCATTCTATGGAAACATTTTGGGAAACATTCTATACTGCGTCCTACTCTTAGGAATTCAAAATGCTTGTTACAAATAAAGTAAATCAACTTAGTCATTTTGACCAAATCACTTTTTTCCCCCAGATGAACATCACTGGACACTAACTTTTCATGAGATAGAATTTGAAAAATGGAGCTCCTGAGTGTGTGCTTACAGCTGAAGAACCTTTTTCTCAGTAGTTGTTCTAAGAGCTGCAGCCTCTTTGAGGAGGTCAGCTCAGGCCTTTGTGGCCAGCCTTCCTCCAGCATCCTCGTTGTCAGTGTGCTGTGGCTGAGGCATCTGCTCCAGATGAGAGGAGAACTTCAAGGAGGTTTCGCACACCTGGCGTATTGGGATGTGAGCCTCAAGCCTCCTCTTTATCGTTGCTGTTATGTATTCAGGTTTGAGGAGGAATTTTGGCCACATGGACCAGAGAGCTCAGGAGAAAAAGAACCCCAGAAAATCCAGAATTAGAGATGACATTTCACATCTTTATCTACTGGGTAACACGTTATTCCATATATTTCACAGATTACCATTTTCACTTTAGTCAGAAGCTATTAATAAAGGAGAGGACATCCCAATGGAGAAAGAGGGATGAGAAAACATTAATGCCATCTCTAAAAGATGGGATCCAGGGAGAATCAAAATTCCCAGATTTCTGGAAGAGAATAAAGGAAGCATGATCCTAAGTTACCTGTTCTTATTGCTGATTTCTGATGAGATGATGTGTGTTAGAAAAGCAGATCTATTCAGTAGGGAGAAGATAGTCTAGTTTGTGGTTGTAAGGAAATCTAACGGGTGGAGTCCAAAGCCTGTAGTGATATTGATGTGATGGTCAAAAGGGTGAACAAGGCCAAAAGGTGAATCCTGGAAGTGGACAATAGTGATGTCAATGGAAAGCAAAAGGAATGTTTAATTGTCTGAGCCCAAAGATCAGAGACTGAGGCATGCCCAGGCACCCAGAGACACTCTCCAGGATGACAAGCTGGGAAGCTTAATGCAAATTGAATTTGAGTCATTGTTTCACTAACAGTAAACCTAATAATAAATTAGTGTTACATTGACCAAGTAAGATTTCTCACATCCAGCTTGGCAAAGATGTAGGAAGTTGACACCACATGGCAGGTGAGAGTACAATATTATTTGAAAATATTCTTCAAAAGCCTTGAAGTACATAGATTTTGACAGAGCAATTCCACTTTAGGACTTTATTTTAAGGAAATTTATTAATTAAGGACCTATGCAAAGATATTAACAAGGCTGTTAATTTTAATGTCATGATAAAGGTTTTGATAAAACATTATTTATATAACTAAAATTTATGCAGAAGAAATATATTTACTGGTACTGAAGTTTTTTCAATGCATTTTGCTAAATTAAATAACACAAAGCTAAGTACACTCTTGTTTTATGTATTATAAAGCATACACACAGAAAAAGTCTGATCGAGTAACACTGTGGATGTTATTAGTGGTCACCTCTGGGTGGTAGACCTCAGGTGGTTTTCAATCTTTCATCTCTGTTTGCTTTTCTAAACTTAATATCTTCCTTTTGTTTACCTGAGTTTTTATTCTTTTTTCCTAAAGTTCACAATAATTAGTTATTTTAAGCAAAAACAATGTTTTTAGAAAGATTGGACATCACTACATACCCATGCGAATGGCTAAAAGGACACTCTATCGAAGGTTGGCGAGGATGTGGAGTACTGGGAGCTCTCATACTCTGCTGGTAATGACATAAATGGGTAGAATTGCTTTGGAAAACTGGCAGCATCTATAAAGCTGAACATACACATATGCTCTGATCCCAAATCTAGATGTCTATCTGACAGAAACGTTACATGGATATATATATATAAACATACACGAGACTGTTCATGGCAGCACTATGTGGATTATTTCCAAACTGGAAATAACAACAAGGTCCATCTACAGTTAAACAGAAAACAAGCTGTAGTCTACACACACACACAGAGCAACAAGAATGAACTACACTGCCTTCAATGCAGACGCATCTGCCAAATTAACACTGAGTAAAGAAGCTAGATACAAAAGAGTACATATTGTTCTCATATAAAGTTCGAAATTGGGAGAATACTTCTGTGGTTTCAGAAGTCAGGACAGTGGTTATCCTTGGGGAAGTAGGTTCTGGGAGGGTGGCCAGGGATCTGCTGGAGCACAGTCATACTTTGTTTCTTGGTCTGGGTCCTGGTTACACGGGCGTATTTGCTTTGCGAAAAGTAATCAAGCTTTACACCTATGATTTTACACATCTCTCTATGGATATTACACTTTAACAAAATTTGAATTCAAGGAACGTGTTGGGTTGAGGTTGGGGACAGGAGTTCGACCTGTGGGCCACCTGGCACTTACTGGTGTGAGAGGGCTGGTAACCTACAACAGCACTGCAGGGCATTGACTAAGAGCACTGGGTTGAGAGCCAGAGAGAAGTAGATTTGAACCCGTTTGGTGGCTCCTTGCTATGTATGCAGCAGGAAGAGAGCTATAGATGAGGGCAGAGAGTCAGTGGCCAGACCATGAGAGACCCTGTAAAGTCAAGATAAAGATTTTGGTTTTCATTCTAAGTGTGATGGGAAGCCCTTTCTACTTACAGCAAAGGTCCAAACAGGTTTCACAGGAATAAAAGACGAACAGAAGCTGTAGTGCATTGGTAAAGAGGGAAAATAACAAAATCCCTGAATGCTTCGCTTCCTGTTCTAGCTAAAAGACAGCCTTATGTTGAAGGAGAAAAAACACTGGACCGATTCTGAAGATAAATCTCACAATTGTGACAGAAAACACAAAAAGAAGCAGGGAGAGCAAGACCATACAATCTTGAGACAGATTTTTTGCATTGTGGGAAAACTGGCAGACCCAGCAGCAGGTTTAGAAGCCAGTGAAATGCTATTTTGCGGTGAAAGGAAATACCTTTCTCCTCATGTTAGCCAGAGAGCTGGTTTCCTCCTGCCCCCCAACAAAAAAGAAGACCCTTTAAAAACCCCTGTTTCACTGTCCTGTCATTACTACCATAGACAAACATCCAAGTGAAATGTTCTATTCTCCAGGCTGGCAGATGCCCTAACATCACTGAGCACCATTCCTTGTCCAGAATATAGTGTTCTTGCTTGGTCACAGTCACTTAAAAATAAATAGGGTTTCACAATGAGAGTCATGACGATTGAAATACTTATATTGTAAAATGAAATAAAACCTCCCAAAATCTAGCAGGCAGTTTACTTAGAATGAAAAAGCCACTAAGAAAATAATGAAGTAATTGAAACTAACATGAGGATGGCAATTTAAAAGTATAAAAAGAAAAATAAAATTGACTCCATTTAAAATTTGTACCATTGTTCAACAATTGCAAATGTTAGAGTAGGATGAGAAATCATCATATTAAATGCGAATGAATAAGATGGATCAAGAAATTTTGTCCAACCAGATTAACACTGTTATACCTTAAAAAAAATATTCCCCAAGGGGCTGGCCCCATGGCCGAGTGGTTAAGTTCACGTACTCCGCTGCAGGCGGCCCAGTGCACTGCTCATCGAGCCACGCTGAGGTGGCGTCCCACATGCCACAACTAGAAGGACCCACAACGAAGAATATACAACTATGTACTGGGGGGCTTTGGGGAGAAAAAGGAAAAAAATAAAATGTTTCGAAAAAAAAAATTCCCCAAACATGCAAAGGATTTTTCCAGAGAAATAAAATTGGAACTGCGTTTGAGTTACATCAAAAGAAAACCAATCATTAATTGATTTCTGGGAATCTTTGACATATGAACTAGTAAAAAATATTGCAAAGAACTAGTATAATACCCATTAGGTTCTGTTTGCATAGACTTATAAGCAGGCAGTTTTTGTTCTCAGAGAATATGATGAACAATTACATAATATTCTTATTGTAATTGTTAGTTACATAAAAATATAAACATGAAAGTGACAAAATACGCTAAACCTATATCCTTTCATTATTAGAAATTATCTCATGCTAACTTGACTTTTTTGAACTGATCATCTCAAATCTTAGGGGCAAGATGAATACTTTAACAGATTAGTCTTGACTACATGCTTTCTGACTTTTTAAGACAAATACAAGAATTGAAATCACTAGGATCCTGATAGTCACATTTCTTTCTTTTTACATTAATTGCTGGTTGTGTTTCTCAGTGAGAAAAAAAATGTTAATTTTTTGGTATCATCACAGATAGAAAATACCCTGCTTTTACATTTCAAGTGTCACCACTTCACACATTAGAGCTAAGTGACAACTAACACTCCAATCAGTCTTTAACACACAAACTTCTTAGGTATGCCTTAGAACATGGTGACCCAGAGATTATCAGCGTGAGTCCGAAAGAAAGTGTGAGTTTTAGTGTCTAAATGTGGACATGAACATTAGCTTTTCCAGTTAGTAGCTCAGGAGCACTACTAACGTGATCAAACCCACCAGAACCTCATTTTTCTCATCCCTATAATATGACTAACAATATCTTCCTCCTAACATCCTTTGAGTGATAAAACAGAGAGTAAAAAAAGCAGATAACATGAAGTTGGCTAGCAAAGAGTTGATATTATATAAATATTATTTTCCTTCTTTCCTTTGTGTCGAAAAAGGAAATTTAACAATAATATGGTATTATTTATCCATAACACTGTCAGAGTAGCTGGTCTTCTAAGTAGAGTCTTAGTAACTAAACACTAAAACCACATGATTTGAAGTAAGATGATGAGTCTATTCTTGTTTTTTGAAGACAGTACATTGATCCATAAGGTGAAAGACGGTACATTCATTTGCTAGGGGTTTTCCATAACAAAGCTTCACAGACTGGTTGTCTCATACAACAGAAATCTATTGTCTCACAGTTCTGGAGGCTGAAAGTCCAAGATCAAGGTGTGGGCAGGCTTGTCCATTTCTGAGGCCTCTCTCCTTGCCTTGCAGATGGCTGTTTTCTTGCTGTGTCCTCACGTGGTCTCTCTTCTTTGCACTTTCCTGGTGTCGCTCCATGGGTCTCAGTCTCCTCTTCTTACAAGGAACCCAGTCAGACTGGGTTAGAGTCCACCCGAGAGCCTCATTTTAGCTTCATTGCCTCTTGAAAGGCCCTCTATCCAAATACAGTCACACTCTGAGGACTAAGTCTTCAACGGATGGATTTGTGGGGGATACAATTCCAGGCACAAAAACTACAGAGCGTCTGCTGTGTAGGAATAATTTCAATATTTTAAACTATTGAAATGATTTTAATCCTAAGCAGGAGCAAAATGATACTTTAATAGAGAAGTTTTCTTCCCTATGGCATTATTTAAAGGCCAAAAATGATGTAAGATGACATTAAACATTGCTCTCTGTCCCCCAGCCTTTCAAGCGTGAGCCTCCCTCTGAATATTTACTCTGAATACATGGAATAATCTTGGAGTATTAGTTACAATCTGTTTTAAAAAATAAGTTACTTCACAACAAATCTGCTGTGGGCAACAATACCTCTGGCATCACGTGGACCTTTCAGGGGGGCCTGGCTGTGACAGCAGCTGCACTTTCTGCTTTGAGGTGATGCTCTTTTGTACATATCGTGCCACATCATGTCTGTTTTCCTTTTTCTTCAGCTAAGGCTGGGGTTCTTAAGCTGGCAGCTGTGAGAGAGCATTAGGAGAGTGCATGGCTTCCATGAAACGTATGCAAAATGGCGTGAGAACCCACATCATTTCCCCGTGGAGATGCTTCACGTATCTTCTCAGATCATCAAAAGGGGTTTACGTTCTGTCCTTCATTCAACTGATGTTTACTATAGCAGTGTTTATTACTATGTGCTGAGCATAGTTCTAAATGCTGGTAATGCTAGAAAGACACCCACGCTCTTGTGGACCTAACATTCTTGAGCCAAAACACGGTAGGAAGCCCTCATCTAAAGTGTAAGGTACTTGTTACTGTTTGCTCCTTGTATTCCAAAAGAAAGAATAATTACCCTGCTTGATCAGTTTACAAATGGATAGTTTCTGAGTCATTTACAAGCATTAAGACATTTTACTTGTTACCATTAAACAAGTAATTATGGGAAATCATGTTTATTACTTCTAAAATTATATTTCTGCATAAAATTATATATATGCATAAATATATACTTATATGTAAATTATATATATTTGTATATATATGACTACACCAAAACTTTTCTGTTTTAAATTATGTCACTAGTATGCATTTTTCACCTCTTAAATAAAATAGAAAATTTATATGGGTTTAATACTCTGTTAACGTCTTAGCAATTATCAGATTTTGGTACACAGAAAACTGGCCTTTATTTTTATTCTCCATAGAACTTAGGAAAGTGACTTACATCAAGTTTCGATATTTAGGAAACACTGGTAGAAAGAATTAATGAGTTGCAGGATGGATGAGTGGGTAAATAACCAAGTCCACATTTAGAAATAAAGGTTTTAAAAGCTAAACAGCTTTTGTGGTTATAATCGCAAACAGTGTACGGCCTAGCAATTCCAAGATACCACTTCATGGAGGAAACACAGTTGAAAACCATTCCCTACAGGCAGCAAGTTCTTGGCCAGGTTGCTTTTAGCATCCTAAGATGCTTAGAACAGACTGAAGGAAAGAACGGACTAGAACTTCTACCACATTTAACCTTGTCTATTATGAGAAAGAAGCCATAAACCCTTCCTGGTACTGGATCACCCTTTCTGCACAGTATATTCCTTGAACCAAAGGGACTTCATTTAGCTTCTTTTTTTTTTTTTTAACAATGTAATTACAAGGCTACTTACAGAGTCACATGCTAGGGCCTTTGAAGCATTCAATGGAGCAAAAATCACACTCTAGAGTCAAGTAATTTTCTCTTTTATACAAAGTAAAATATATCATAGAATTTTTAAGGAATAAAATAAAAACTCCAAATAGTTGGAGTTATGTTCTAATCAATTGAATTTGTTGGCTTCCCTTGGTTGTGTTAATTTGTTAGGTAGTTTTAGGTGATTAGATGATAGAGGCCAATAGGCCTACACAGATGTTACTGAAATTTTCCAGAATGCCTTTTTTTAATGTAGTAATTGCACTAGCCCAAAGGAATGGAAGACATAGAAATAATGGATTATTAAGCTAATGAGTTAGCACCAATAAGAATTCCTATAACTAAATTCTGAGCAGGCTACTCTTAAGGTAAGAAGTGTCCATTACTCACACACACTTATACAAGAGTACCATCTGCTACTTGATGGTATCACTTGTCTCTTTGCAAAAAAAGAAGCCTTTGGGGATGGTAGGCCTGATGTTATGAGCTAATTATAAGTTAGATAATTATATCTTGCTTAGCAACATTTCCCAAGTAGTTTTATCTGAATTCCCTGCCTAACCCCTACACCTTAATTTTATTTCCTACTCTGACTCCTGCCAGGAGCTGCAACGCACTGTTAATCAGCCCCTTGATTGGGGAGTAGATGTAGGGACAGTGCCATCCCATCAATGGGCTAAGTGACTCCTGACGACACTGGGAAGTTATCCTTCGGGCTGTGATGGAGATGCAGAAACTGGAACACCATTTGTAAAGGACAAAGGGTCCTTGAGGAGGGGAGGGTATTTATTGGGGCAAACTGTCCGAAATTGCATTTACATTATATAAATCAGATTTGGGGGGGTGTATTGATTAATACATGTATCATCTGAGTATTAGAGGAAAGAAGCTGAAAATTCATCTTGACTTTTCTAAGAACTGACTGGCCTTTCTTGCAAACCTACAAGAGCACCAAGACTAAGGTGTATGTCCTGGATACCCCTTAGGGAGAGGGCCTTGGTACTTTTATTACCGACACAAATGTGAAGGGCAAATGGCTTTGGTGACTGAGTCAAACCTTCTACCAGGGTACTGTTGCGAGATGGTGCAGGATGGTAGACTAGAGGGTGCTCAGATCAAGAAGCAATCACCAGAGGCAGCAGCTGAATTTGGAAAATCAGAGCAGAGAAATTTTACCCAAAGCTCAATAGTACCACACCACTACTAATTCAACTATTAAAGAGCTCACAGAGGCTGCTTTAGTCAGCACGGACTGGCTCAAAGTGGGGTGTTGACATTTACTGAACATATCTTTGGCCCAAATTCTGTTTCCAGAAAATAAAAATATACAGCTTAAAGTTAAAATGCAAGAGTATTAGAAAAGAGGAGTTACAGGAAGAAAATGACATTATATTCTCTAAAAATTACATCAAATATGCAATAAATATTGCAAATATGCAATAAAAATATTTGAGTTCTTGAGACAAAGGAAGAGAAAGCACTGAAATCAGGGAAGTTTGGGGCTGGGTTAACCAGTGCATCATATCTATGATATGGTTGGGAGAGGAGGGGAGGGCACAGTCCAGGAAAGGGGCCCAGGACAGACACGCACATCATCGGGAAATAGGTTTAGAACAGGTTGATAACCACTGCATCCAGGACAGTAGACCCTGAAGACAGGAGTGTGGATCTCAGCACTTATGTTTTCATGTGTATGTTTGTTGGGATGATGTGGGGCATGGTGGGGAAGAGTGTATGCGGTTCCATCTGTCCCACACCTCCCTCAATAAAGACCTCAACGAAGTATATTTTTAGGGCCACTGTTGGGTACAACGTGATGTCAGAGGCTCACCCGCCTCCCACCCGCTCCTTCTGTCTAGGCAGAAGCAGTCTCAATCAAACACCTTCATAGGAGATCACTCACTGCCTTAAGGAACCAGGCCTTAGTCATTTAACTTCCCCCACAGAAATTAGCTTCGTACCTTGAAGAGAGTAAGGTGGTCAATAAATGTTAGTTCAGAGAACGAACGAATAAATGAAGGAATAAATGAGCAATTTTAAAATTAAATATGAAGACTGTGAAAGGCAAAACAATATGTATGAGGTGATGCATGGACTGCAAGCTTTTTACACTAAAATTTAATTAAGCACCAAATGTAAAACAGCAGAGTCTTTCTTGTGTCTGTAGGGAGGATTTTAAACCAAGAAGATGTGAGCACTAGGTCTCATGTGAAACTGGGAAGGGAGTGGTAACAGGGGAAAGATATGTGGACCCTGGGGATCACAGTAACCTAAAAAATAGAGCACCAAAACCTTCTCCTCCTTGGATAAGCAGAGCTGGTCAGAAAACAGGTACCTACAGGAAGGGAAAGTTCTCCGTTAAAAGGGAAAAGGTGCAAAATGTAAGGAATAAATTGCAAAAGACAGACTTCTTTGAACAACCTTGTTAAGGGCTGGCCTCATTTACCATAACAGTTTGTGTGTAAATTAAAGCTGTTAATAGGAGTTTGGTCCTGAGCAAAAGGGTGTAATTCACACGACCACTGCTTTGCATTACTCATAAACACATATGAATGTTTTTTATTCAAGTGGCATAGTTATAAAGAAACCTAAATCCCCATGTATTAATTAAGTATCACTTTACATTCTGAAGACATCCAGGTGGGCTCTCAGGAGAACTAATGAATCAGAGGATAGGAAATTATTTTTAATATTTGCAAACACTGAGAAAATATTTGTGTTTTGTTATTTTGTTTTCCACCTCATTTCAGTTTCTTTGTTATTCTTCCAAAGAAATCTCTTAGGGAAAAAAGGCATTATGCAAATTTCACATCAAGTGATGCTTTATATTATATCACCTCATTAGGCAACATCCTAACATCCTGGTAGGTTTCAGGAGTTCCTTAAAATAAAATCCATTCTGTTCTCTCCTTCTCTTTCCCAGGGGTAAATGTGCTGTCAATCTTAAACAAATTTTAATATATCTGGCTATAAATTAATTGTATTACTCTCTAGTCACTGCCATGTATATTTTCTCTGTCTTATCTTTCTTCATATTATCATATGAGAGCTTTCCAGCGGATTTCCATGCAAAGCACACGTGGCTTGCCTTTAGTATTTTCAACAATAACACACAGATAATAAGGTTTATTCACTTCAATGGTTTCTCCATCTTGGTAGTATCTGTTATCACAAAAGCTTCCAGGGAGTAAATGGTTTAACATGTCATAAGACTTTTTTGCTGAGCAAGCGTTTCTTCATCTTCACAGTCAATTCCAAATTGAAAGCTCTAATATGAAGAAAATGATCAAAATATCTATAAAAGTTGCTAAAAGTGAAGTACTATATCTCCATATTCCATTTGATCTCCACGGGGAGCCAAAATTCAAGTTTCTTGGCAATGAATGGAAACATTTCAATCATCCTCCTTTTTTTTCCCTCTCAGAACCGAAAAAACATTAAGGATTGAGTTATGCCTAGGCCACGTCTTCTAAGTCCACCCCGTTTTCCTTTTCTTTGTCTTTCCTAGTCTGGAAAGGAAATTCAGGGATCTGTGTGCCATAATATAGCAGTAGAAACATTTTTTTTTCCCCACAAAAATATAGGGTTGGAAAGAACTTTAAGAAATAATCTCTATTGTCTTAGGTTGTCAGTGTTGGAATCTTGGGGACTTCCCTGAAGAGTTTTGAAGATAAGATTGCCCACTGCAAGTTAAACTAAAATATTAACACTTAATGAAAGGATCGGAACAAAGTTACCACAAGGAGACTAAATGGCTCCCAGGCCACCAAGACTCCACTGTAATCTGACTGAATATTAACAGAGCTAAACAATAAAGGACAAGGTCAGAAGGAAGTTGGAAAAATAGGCCAATATGGAGGCACAAGGATAGTGAGCAAGATGGACTTTGTATCTGAGTATAGCCTAAGGAAGAGGGCTCCATGGTCCCAAAAAAACTATTACCTTTAGCTCTCAAACCATAATTTACTCCTTGTGTTCCCATTCCATGTTCAAGAAGCCGGCATCTGATCCTAATTTGGCTCCCCATATGGTAACCCTACAGGGAGAGATTTGGCCTGGTGAAGAATACAAGTGCCCAGTCCCTACAGCATTACATTTTTCATTACAAATTGATACACTGGCATCCTGCTTTATAATTTGGCACTCCACATACCCTGCCTGCACAGAATGTGCTGGCCAGACCATCCCATCCCCTCAGCAGTTACTCTGCTCATTTTAAATTAATCTAGTGGCATTTTGATTTCGATCTCAATCTTGCAGACTCTGATTATATTTGAGATCAAACTCGAGTGTGCTGATAAATCAAGTTCTATCAAAAGAATCTGACTTTGAATCGTAGAAAATTCATTAAGGTAATGTCAGATATCTTGAGAGACAGCCTTCGAGACATCTCCACATGATGTAATTTCAGCCAGAATGTGATGCAGCAAGCTAACTTTCTCTTCCTTTCTGAAACTTCTATGCATAGGCAAGTATTTCAACTACACTTGCCTAAGAAGTTGCTTCAGATAAAATCTCTACTAAATTCTTTCTAATATAAATAACCCCAATTTCTTTGTTTTTCTACTTTCTCATCAAAAGTAAAATTTCCGAGGCAGTCAACATTATTATTTTTATTTTTTTTTGGTGAGGAAGATTGGCTGTGAGCTAACATGTGTTGCCAATCCTCCTCTTTTTGCTTGAGGAAGACTGTCCCTGAGCTAACATCTGTGCCAATCTTCCTACATTTTTTTATGTGGAATGCTGCCACAACATGGTCTGATGAGCAGTGGGTAAGTCCATGCCCAGGATTTGAACCGGTGAACCCTGGGCTGCTGAAGTGGAGTTTGTGAAGCCACCACTACGCCCACTGGCACGGGCCCCTCAACCTTATTCTTATTTTCACAAGGACTTCTTCTTTATAGACCTTTCTCCCACGTATGTTATATTTTTCCTTTTCAGGCTATTTATTCTTTTTTTTTAATTTCTCTGAATCATGCCTACACATATTTTATACATTTTACCTGAGTTGCATTGTCCCTATCCTGAGGTGATACTCAAAACAGGATAACAGGAATTCTGAGTCGTAGTAGAAAAATCAATTCTTAATAAAAAGTTACATATTTTCACACTATTCTCATCCTAGATGATTTTTTTATTCATAGTCTATGTTATCTTAGATCTTTCTCTCTCATATTTGACCAAATCTACCCCTCTTCACTGAATATGTGTCTGTTCTACGTAAAATACTCTGGTTTCAATAATATGCTATCAAGTTACCTTTAGTTTTAATTTCTTTCTGCCTCTGTCACTTTTAATCTCAAATTCACTTGTGGTTAACAAGTGAGTAAATTACAGCCAACTTTTAGTTATCTCCAGCCTTATTATTTTCCCCACAAATGCTGTTTTTAACTTTAATAGCAAACACCGATGCCATACAAGTAACTTGATTTGTTTGCATTTCAAATAAGCTCTGTGTATCGTTTCTTTCACCAATTCTGTGCCACATAGCATCGGAAGCTCATCAGAACTCCCCATTTCTCATGTCAGGGACACTTTGATGGAGGAATTCTCCTTGGCTAGGTTTTTTTGGAAACATGGAGGGTGTGTGTGTGTGGTATTTGTGTATTTGAAACACACAGAGATAGATTACATTATCACAGAGACATACAGACCTATGCACTGGTACGTACGCCAATGGCTGAAAAACAATGTATAGCTAGTAAAGGTGAGTGCTTTGCATAATGTGAACAACATCTACTCCGAGATTGGGAGGAAGAAGAAAAAGAAACTGCCTAGGGACAGAAGGAGGAAAGCAGTCATTGCCATTGACTATCCTGCAACTTCTTTAGCATGTTTGGGTGCATTTTTAGATACCAGTTACACTCATATCTAAAAAATTATGTTAAAACCTCCCAAAGCCAAATATTCATTTTAAAATCATCTACTGTATGAATTCACCTTTTGGCTGCCTTTTATTAATTTGAGTAATATGTACGTAGTGATTCCAAAATTCATCATCGTGAAAGTCTATGAGACCTATGTGCGATGACTATTCATTGAGAAAGTACACACTTCTTCTCTACTTTGGTTGACATTATTTCATTAATACTTCCTACTTTATATCAAAACCTTATAAATTATTCTACCAGTCCTCCTTATGCAAACCCGTTACTACGGTTACCAGACCTGAAGCCTCAGTCTGTCCGTGATGATGTACTAGTTTCATCTAGTAGACGTGAACATCTCAAAATATTGGTCCTTGCAATTTCGTTGCTTTGATCACCTTACCATTTTGACGTTTTTAAATGGAAACAAAATAAAAAATTTGGGGTTTCTAGAGCCCTTTACATGACTGCCTTCTAAGAAGAAAGATTAATTGTTTTTAACATTTGGGCTAACTAGATTAATAGGGTTTTATAAAAATTATGAGATGTTAAATATAATCTACTTTCTGGATGGACAGAAGTATGGAGTAGGCCGTTTGTTCTAGTTGCTGTCCCATGTTCCCTTTGGCCTTGTGCTCCTGCCCACGTCCCCCCCTACCTGCATCCTCGGTCTCCTTTCTTGTCACCCAGTTGTGGAGCCACCTCCCCTTGTCCTCTCGCTCTCCCATTTACAAGATTATAGAATTGAGAGTTACTTTATTCTTTTGACAGAAAGCAATTCCCTACCCTTAGAGAGTCAATCTCTCTGTCTTTGCTGGTTGATTTCTACATCCCTGTATGTGTCCCAGGGCCCACTCTTCAGACGCTGCCCATCCCCAGCAGACCCAGCCATCTCTGCCCTTCCTCACTTGAAACAGCAAATTAATAAGGAAGATGCGTCGGTGGGCATGGCCCGTGTGCCAGGCTTACGCATGTGAGTTTCTTCTGAAAAGATCAAAAAAAACAAAAAGAAAGAAAAAGTCAACATTTTGTTTTCATCTCTTACATCTGGAAAGAAGTGGATAACCTTTTGCAACATTTTGTGTTTCATCAATATAAAATTCACCTATTCTGTTTGAAATATCTTGATATTAAAAACATGAAAGTCAAGTGCTCTATAGGAGAGGCATGTTTTTATTTCTTTCACATCAAATGTTTTTAATATGGTTCCAAACAAATTATCATCTAAACCAGATTGTTTAATATACTTGTCAGGACCAAATTGGGGATATTGAGAAAAAAAAGACAGGATTTCAAAATGAAGCTTTTGCAGCTCTTCTAATGTCTTTTTTGGCCTACTGCTTGACAAAAATGCTTCAGCTTTCATTTGTCTTTATGCTGAAAGCACATCCTGATGCCACAGTTTAGAAGAAGTTAAAAATTTCCCAATCGATTAACTTATTAAGTGGCCTCATTTTCTTTCTCTGCTCTGTCGCTTTCTCTCCTCCTCCCTCCTCCCTCCCTTCCTGTTTTAACATTTTGCTAGAAAATACACGGGGGTTAGGGCGCATGAGCCTAGGTGTTCATCTGGGTTTGGACTCGCTCACCATATTTACTATTTTTCCTCCAGTGAGTGAATTCACCCTTCTGAAGTTATGTTTCCTCAATTATGAAACGGAAATAGTGATGTATAACTTACAAAGTCTTGAGTATGGACTGAACGAGCCAATATACATAAATATCCATGGTAAGCATTTAATAAATACTATTGCCATTTCTCCTCCCTTCATTTATATCATAATCTAATTTGGGGATAGTTATTTTTAGGTATTTTTCATCCAACTATATAGATGACAATATGTTTAACCTGAATTCCAGATCCAATACCAAGAGAAAAAAAAGAGTTATCACTTTCTTTAAGAGAATTTAAGATGCGGAGTGAAGGTCAAAGTGGCCGTGGCCTTCCCAGTCGACTAACACTCCGCAAAATTACTCCCTGTCCTGTAAAAGCCACCAGTCACCGGTTTTGGGAAATAGTAAGCAAACACCACAGGGTAGTAGGGGTAAAAGAATCCAGCTGCCATTTGGGTGACTTAATATTTCAGAGAAGTTTTATCATTCACTGGTGGGAAAAAACAATTTGGAAAACATACAGCTCCTGAAATAAAATTCATGTGTTATTTCATTCATGTGCAATTCTATAAAATTCAGTTCCTTCAACTTCATTTCTCTAAGCTTTTTAACGTTACCTTTACTTTGCATGGCAAGGGGATTTGATTCAATATGTCGGGGAAAAACACATCAAAATAATGTTTATGAATGACTCTGCAGCTTTCTTAAGGTTATATTCTTATTTGGATCAATGGAGATGCTTCCTTTTAGGCAGAACTCAGAGAACATGAGTTGCTAATGCCATCTCTCTAGTGGACACATGCCATCTTGGTTAAGATGTGGAACAAAGGCATCTATATATATATATATTTTTTAGTAACACAGACAAAAGGAAAATCTTTGTCTTTTGACTTATCTTCCTGAGGAAAATTGATCTACTTGATTCATTCAAATTGCCATTGCTACGACCATGTAAAATGATATTTTACTTGGTATTATGAAGCCAGGCTCATCTGTACTCTCACCAGAAATGGAGAAACAGGAGAATAAAAGATCTGTCATCACCTCCAACAGGTGGATCTCACCTGCCTATGCTGACATAGAGAGGTGTATGTCACACAATTGAAGGGATAAACAATTGCCACTCTACACATAGATTTCTCTGTTGTTCATTTAAAAAAATCATCTTTACTGCCTGTGGCGGTCAGTTTTATGCATCAACTTAGCTGGGCTACAGTGACCACTTATTCAACCAAACTCTAATCTACGTGCTGATATAGGTATTTTGTAGATGTCATTAAAGTCCATTATCAATTGACTTCACGGAGAGAGAGATTATGGCAGCTAATATGGATGAGCCTCATGCAATCAGCTGAAAGGCCTTAAGAGTAGAGCTGAGGCTCCCCGGAAGAAGAAATTCCACCTGTGGACAGCAGCTGCAGCCCCTTCCTGAGAGTTCCATCCCTCCTTTCCTAACAGTGTGCCCCAATTTTGGACATGGGTAGCCAGGTCCCACTATTGTGTAAACCAAATCCTTGCAATAAGCTCTAAATATACATCTTTTATTCAATGGTCCACTCTCTCTGGTTGAACCTGGACTGATACACTGGCTAGAAGAACTCTAAACTCCTATTTCCTCCCATTCCCAAGCTTCCTCAAATAACTCCTCATCTCACCTCCAGATGCAACCTTCGCAAACAGAGGAGGAGGGATTATCTAATGCAAAACACACAACCAAAAATTTTATAAAGTATTCTGAATTCTAAATTTAATCAATCTTTTATCCAAGATGTACCAGGAAAATTCCCTCAGTATTTATAAGTCATATACAAAATAATTTCATTTTCATTACAGAAAAGTTGCAGTCTGTATTTTAAGGCAAGTCCTATTTAAAAAGTATTATCTTTGCCCTCCTTGTGTTCTCACAGCAGGTAGCAGAGTATTTTGTATTCAATAAATGTTTGTTGAATGAATAACTGAGCAATTTCTTAATAATACTCTAGATAGTTTCAAAGGATTTTTATAGTAAAACTCTCGATTCTTTTTTTTAGTATCCTCTTTAGGAGAGGCATTTTTAAACATAATTTATAAAATCTGGTTGTAACAGCTAGGTCTTGTTAGGGTGAGGGAAGCCATCTCAGGGAAAGGAAGCAGTATTGTAACTATGTATATAACACCGACTCATTAGTCTCTGTGAACACATTCTAGCCTGGACATAGCCTAGATGATTAAGCATCTCTCGCTTTTGCAATATACATGATATGCTGGCTCTAAGACTCTTGCTTTTATATATCCCCCAGCTGCGATAAAACGATAACTTTGTTCTTTGAGTTCCCCAGGAACATGATGACCTCCAGAAAGGAAAATTCTGCATTGGTACCCATCACAAATGACAGAAGAAAGAGATAATGAGGTGCCTTGAAGTCCATCACACCAGTTGGTCCACATCCCTAAACGCCCCTCCCTTGCTCATTTCCCCTACATAGCTGCCTCAAGATTCTGCATGATTTTAAGATGGTTCTTTAGGATACTAGTCCGGTATCTTCCAATTCTGCTAGCTAATCATATAAACTTTCCTTTGTCAACCACCAGCTTGTTTGCAGTTGATTGGTGCTGCTTGCAGCAAGCAGAATGAGCCCCTTTTCACTCAGTTACGTGATCAATTAGGCTTATCCCCATTTTATGATGTCATTAAAATGGATAATTTTAAATATAATATACAAACATAAAAATGTTTATAAGTACTTGAGAAGACAATTTCCAAACTCTACAGAGTGACATAGAATAACTTCAAAGTTTCCATACCTTCCTATTTTTGTCATTAAAAAAACTAATCTACACGGATAGGCACTCACAAAATAAAATGGCAGAAGTAAAAACAGTTTTCCTCAAGTTATAGAAGGTCAATGTTCTTCAAAGTCTCACCTCAAAGCTCAAAAACTTGGCAACTTGAAATGCAGGAACATTTTAGTAGAAGTCAAGCTCTCCTAAATAAATTTTACCTTAAGATTAATGTATTAATCAGAAATACTGACCAAAGATTTCTAGGCAAAGACCACTGCTAATCACAGACAGAGAAAGTAAATGACAAGAGAGAAACCATTCTTTCTCGGTGGTTGGAGACATGCGGGTGGGTATGGTCCTGCCGGGGTTAGTTCCGGCCTCACTTAGGTGGCAGGGCATTGACCTCTCTACATGTTCACACTTTCTTCAGAGTGTTGGAAAGAAAGGTTTACATTAAGACAAATTTGCATTTGAACCCCAGCTCCCCCCCTTCCAGCTCCAGTGACCTTCAGTGAGTTTATTCACCTCTCTGAGCCCTGTTTTGCAAAATGGAGATAATAAAATCTACTGTGCATAAGTTTGAGAGTTAAATGAGATAAAATGTCAAGAATGGTATTGGTCAACAGAATTTAATGAAAATCTCTACCCTTTGCTTTATCTCCCATCTCAGAGCAGGTGCTCCTGTTCTTTACCAAGGCAAATTCATACCCTCTTTTCTCTCCTGGGGGCCTATTACATGCCTTTTCTGTCTTATATATTTAGCCTCATCCTCTCCACTGCCTCCTTCACTTATGAACTTACCCATAACTCCTTCATCATTAAAAACATCAAAAATTCCCAAACCCTTGCTTGGCTCTGCCTTCCAATTAAGCAGCTCTTCTGTATTTAGCCATCCTTTTACCATCAAATGTTTTGAAAACCTTCACTTGCTATTTCCTTTTCCCATTCATTCTTCAGTGGCTCCACCCACCATCACCGACATGAAACCCCAGTGGCCTCCCAACAGCCAGTACCAGGGACTGGCTTCCTCTCTAGGATGTCACATCATTGACCACATCTTAGCTTTCCTATTTTTGTTTATTCTTCACTTGTTTGTTTATTGCTAAACACTCATTTCCCTTAGCTTCCCCATTCCAAGGCTTTCCTAATTTGATTTTCTTCCTACTGCTCTGATCATTACTTTTGAGTCCCTTTAGTTAGCTGCATCCGCTCCTTCAATCACTTTTTCAAATTAGTGTTTTCTTTCCTTCTGTGTTCTTTTCTTGCTCCTCCCATGACCTCTCTGAGTCATCTTATGAAGGCATTACAACTGTTCACAGTCATCTGCTTTATCTTTACTCCTGGGTACACGGGAAGATTGCATTTTCCCTTCCTCAAGTTACTCCATATAGAAGCAATAACAAATCCTGTTGAGTCTACTATTTAAACTTAGAAAAAAAACTTTCCTCTTAATTCCTAGAGGAATCTTCCAGGCAAACTGAATCTTCCAGTCACCTAGTCTCATCTACACTCCTGTGACATTGCGCCAGATGGTCTCTTCATAAAACTCTTCCCTTCCTCCAGTCTATCCTTTACATCACAGCCGGAACTACCCTCCTTAAAATCCTTGCCGTGACCCTTCAAGTGGAATCCTGAACATCATGCAGAGACTCTGGATCGACCTCCTAAGTCTCCTTTCCTGTCTTTCTCATCCTCAAGTTTACTGTGTCCCTTGACCTCCATCTCAGAACCACTGCAGATCCTGACATCTCTAACCTAGAATTCCCCCTGTCATTTTTTTCTTAGTTAACTCATATGAATCCTTCACATTTCAGCCTATATGTCACAACTCCTGATACAAAAGAAACGATAAATATTTGTTATCTCACCCATTATTCCAGTTGAGACTTTCATCACCTCCTACTTATAATGTAGAAATAGCCTCTACCTACTCTCCCTGTAACTATTCTATCCCTTTTAACCACAGTGCCCTCTATGAAGATTCTAGTTGACTGGTGTGGAATATTACCAGAATTAATTTTCTAATTTTACCTTTGAGTTATTACTATCTTCCTTGCTTATCCCATTTAATTGCATCCTCCAATTTTAGTACAATTATTTAACTCAATAATTAATTATATAAATGATTACTCTTTTGACTAATATACTGACTACTCACAATAAATCTCATTTACTGAAAACACTAACCTTTATTTGCAGCTGGGCAATGTTTCTATCTATGTTGTTTCAAGGGTTGAACATCATGTTTTCTTATAATGCATTGTAAAAACTTGGAAAATTCACTTTCTTGATAACTTCACCAAAGTTGAGAAATTTTTTCTAAAAATAGGTTGTAAGTTACAATGCCAGAGTCACGTTTTCTCGTCTTTTGGAAGCCACTAAATCACAGTGCAGAATCATCAAAGTATATTGAATTTTACACAGCTCACTTTACAGGCAAAAATTGTGAACATAACTCCTTTTCAATAGATACAAAATCTAATAGTAAACTACCCAAAAGGATGGATAATTTATACTGCTTCTTTCAACAACAAAAGAAGCAGTAAAACTATGACTTACCAGAACTGGGCTACATTGAGAAATTAAAAAAATTGAGACCCTGGAAAGCAACAAAAACAACACAATATAGTCAGAAAAAAAAGGAAACATATCAACTTTATACCTCTGTTATTAGATAAATCTTCACATGCGTAGGGAATAAATACTTGAGCTGAAAATTCTTAATTAGAAAGCATCATGATTTGTAAAATAAATATATGAGTACAGTACATCTAAGATACACAAATAAGCATTTTAAAAGCAGGCCAGTAGTTCTTGTCCAAATATAGAGAAATAGTTGGGCCATCTAAAAGGATTAAGATTGTTGACTAAGACTTTATTTAAGTGGGATCTAGTGAAACTTTCTCTTGGTGTTTAATTTATCAAATTCAAATTCTTAAGGTATTTATTTCAGAAGCAGATTGTTTAATGATTTTTGCCTTTCATAAGTTAAGATATTATTACATCTGCAGTTATGGCGATACAAATATAAAACATGTTAGCATCCTTTTGGTTTTGGATAGCCATTAATGGTCTTCTCTATTTGGGTAGAATTAATTTATCCATTCCCAAATTGGTATGCCTCATTCCAAACAGACTTTTCTATGGAATAAAATAACGTATTGTTCTTGTTTCTATGATTTTTATAAAGTTGATTAAGGAAAACTGAATTAATAGTGACATTGCAAGAATAGATATGATTATAAAGAATGGCAAAATCACTACTTTAAAGTTCATTCCATTTTTAAATTTTGTAGTAATAAAAAGAAGATATAACATTGCAACTCAAATATTACTATCCTTGTAAAAGCTGGGAGAAACCAATAATGAAATTCTACATTTGTTAGCTTATGGTATGGTACAACCAAACATTCACCAAAATAAAAATGAGGTCCGTATGCATATAAAGTCAACTCTTTATCATAAGTATCATTAGAAACTATAGAGCCCCAAATGAAGTCTTGAGGGTAAAGCTCTTAAAATAAAGAATAACATTTTAAGTGCATAGCTATTACAAACTCATTTGATATTCATTTTAATTGTCATGACTATAATGAATATACTTTGTATTCAAACAGATGTCACAAGTACTGCTACAGAAGTTCCCATATAATTCAGTCTTAGTTAAAAACAAGTAAATGGAGATTTATAATTGAATGTTACCAGGAAGGAGGGAAAAAGCCAATTACGGCAAACATTGGCTCCTTCAAACGGCAAATTAAAGATTTTTATTAAATTGTGTTCTTTCTTGTTTGAACATATACAGAACACAGTGATACAGGAAAACTTGCCTTTCCTTGCCTCAGCTGTTCAGAGATTAGTTAGCCTGGAAAATAGAAAGTGGGAGTGGGAAAAATGACTCAGAAGGGTAGGTTGAAATTTACTTCACAATATTTAGAGACTGATCTATGGAAAGAATTAAAAAATACTACAATGCCAATTTATCTTAGCTGAAGGAACAGGTAATTATGTGTGTGATTTTATTTCAATTGATCAGACAAGTCCTAACATTCCCTTTAATCTTCCCCTACATGGAGGACTGGCACCTTAACGCCCAATAGGAGAGACCTTCCCACCCTAAAGATGGTGTTTCCCAATGTATGGTGCACAGAACTATCCATGGAGCTGTTTTCAAAGCAAATGTTCCTGGGTGCCAACCGAGCTCCGTGAAATCAGAGTTCCGGGAAGAAGCTGTGGAATCAGCATCTCGAGAAGCTTGAAAATTCTCCTGCACGCACTCATTTAAAAACAACTGCCAGACGGTGAGCTGAGATAATATTCAATGCTATAGATTTTCATTTCATTCCAATCAGCAAACATTTATTAAGTACCAAGCCTATGTGAAAGAAAAATTTCATACATATAGGGTGTCCAAAAGGCAAGAAGCTTGTGACAAATTTGTCTTCAAACTACGATTTTAGTACAATGATAATCTACAAATGTCTGGAAACACAAAGAGAACACGGTGCTTATTGTTCAGATTAACAATTAACTTTTGATTTCAATTATTAATTCTTCCCCTGAAAAGGCATCTGGAGGTTGAAGTGTGCTTATTATTAGAAAATGTAACTGAAGTATTTCTTAAAAAGAAATGTATCCTATTTTTCCTGATGTTTTGGACATCCTGTTTTGAAAAGGAGGGTAATAAGTGGTTGAGGCTTCTTCGTGGCTGGAGGGAGACACTTGGGGTGTCAATGAGGGAGAGAAAGGAATGAACTGCAAGACTGGGAGCTCTAAAGACAAACTCTTTCGCTTACCTCCCACTTAATTCTCCTGGTGCCCAAACTACAAGTTGCACTTATTTAAAAGTCATATTGTGTTTTTTAACCACCAGAGCAAAAATCAAAAAGTGAAAGTTCACTTGGGAGTTTAACAGAAGAATTGAAGAAAATTTAAAAAATAAAGCTGATGGTACCAAGTTATTTGTCTGGTCAGCAATTTGCCCTCACTCCCATCCCAACCCCAGGACTGGCTGAAATCTTTGAAACGAACTTCATTCAATAAGGAGCACTCGTTCATGAAACCATGCAGACAAGCTGATCGGGTTCATTACTTGTGCCTAGTGCCCTGGATCTTCTATAATCCTTGGTTGACTTTTCCTAGCACTGGAAACCGGATCCAGTGAAAAAGCCTGTGATAAGTGAAGGCGAACAGAAAGACAGCTGGGCTGCAGGAACCTTAAAGCTTTTCCATGGCTCATGGCAGTGGTTCTCCAAGAGTGGTCTCAGTCCAGCAAGATCAGCACCACCTGGGAACTCATTGTCTGTCTGCTCCGGCTGCCATAACACAATACCACAGGCTGGGGGCTTAAACAACAGATGTTTATTTTCTTTCAGTTCTAGAGGTTGGAAGTCCGAGATCAAGGTCCCGGCCAGTTTGGTTTCTGGTGAGGGCTGTCTTCCTGGCTTGCAAATGGTCGCCTTCTCACTGTATGCCCACACGGTGGAGAAAGAGAAAAAGCTCTCTCTTTCTCTATTTATAAAGCCACCAATCCAATCAGATTAGGAACCTAGTTTATCACTTCATTTAACCTTAATTAGCTCCTAAAAGGCCTATCTCAAATACAGTCACATTGGGGGTTAAGACCTCAACACACAAATTTTAGAGGGACACAATTCAGTCCACAGCACTCATTACAAATGCAAATTCTCGAGCCCTGCCTCAGATGTATTGAATGAGAAGCAGGGAGGGCGCCCAGCAATTTGTGTTTTATTAACGTCTGCAGGTCATTCTAATGCACGCTCACGGCTGAGGAGCAGTGGCCTTCAAGGAAAAGTCCCAGCTCCACAGCATAGCGTTTAGTGTCCTCCACAGTTTCTCCCATTTTTACTTTGCAACTTTATTTCTTACTGCTCTTCCACCTGAATTCTGCTTCAGCTCAACTGCTTCTCACCGTGACCCAAAGCATCATTCATTCTGTCTTCCAGACTTTTGCTCACCCTCTTTCACCAACCTTCAACAGTCTTTCTACCTCTTTATTGAAATAGCACCTCAACATCCCAGCCACAATCACCTCTTCCTCCAAACAGCAGAAGCACTAATTGTCTGAATCAAGCATTTTTCACATTTTACAGACTTGACTTTCTTAGAATCCATGGGTTACACTTGTCTGTAATTTTTTTTTTATTTTATAATTTTTTTTTGAGGAAGATTAGCCCTGAGCTAACATCTGCTGCCAATTCTCCTCTTTTTGCTGAGGAAGACTGGCCCTGAGCTAACATCTGTGCCCATCTTCTTCCACTTTATATGTGGGATGCCTTCCACAGCATGGCTTGATAAGCAGTGCATAGGTCCGTGTGCGGGATCCAAACTGATGAACCCTGGGCTGCCGAAGCAGGACGCATAAACGTAACCAATATGCCACCTGGCCGGCCCCACTTGTCTGTAATTTTAGCACCAGGATTTGTACATAAAAAGCACTCAGATCTTTAGAATATTGTATATTATTTTGCTCATAACTCTTCTCTAAAAGCTACTCTCTACGACATTGGCTCCAATACAATAATGATTTGGGGCATGAGACAGCCCATTGGTCTCTGACTTAGCATTATGCCATTTCCAAAGTTGTTTAATATAAAAAATTAATACACTATTTGCTATTTATTAAGTCCTTGAGTGTATAAAACCCTATAATAAGTATTTAGTATATTGTGTCATTAAATTCTCATAATCACCCTGAAATAGGCATATGATTCCTATTTGACTGAAAAAGACATTGGAAACTGAGACTGAAGAGCTCAACTAACTCCCCAAAGTCACACCTGGGGATGGGGAGGCTGAAAAGTAGGAACCTGCTTTTCTGACTCAAAGCACATGCGTTTATACACTGAGAGATTTAGTCATCTGTCAACATGTTGAATTCACTGTCAAGAACACCAGAGTGTATCACTCTTGCAGTAAAGAAATTTCCAGAATATCCTTTGGAAACTCTCTATTTTCCATATCTCTAACACACACACACACACCCCCCGAAGGATTGCTAAAAGTGAGCCATCATGAAAAAAAAATTTAGGTTGGATTTCTTGAGACAGATAATGTTAAATGACTATAGACAACAAGGAGTTCTGAATTCTGTCATTATCCTATATGCAGTTTACCTGCAGACAGTCTTTTGAATGTTTTCATCTTTGCATTAAAGACAAATTCAAAGGGAATTACTTGAAAGTTCACAAGGAGCTCTGATAAACTTTTGCCCAAAGCAACTACTGATAATTAAGCGCCAGAAACACTCACACGCATATATATGCATATAAAACAGAATAATCTATAAGTTTAAAACAATGCATTTTTTTTTTTTAAATCATACTTTCTTAGCTTCATTCCTCAGAAAACAAACCAAATGATTTATTGTACTTCTTCACAGCTGGGCACACGTTGAAGACTGGACTAGAAGATAATAAGCCACACCTGTTGTATTGTTTAGGCAATTCCAAGCACCAGCTGAGATAGTAATTAAAAGTAGCATTCCTTCTCAGCCTACCTGGGGTGTTCAACAACCTCGACATCTTGCAGAAATAGGAGACGTACTGCTCACAATACTCGGCGCTGCTGGTGATGGCGCTGATCTGGTCCATGGAGGCACTGTAAATGAGCTGTGTCACTGAGTATTTTTCTGGGTTGTAGCCCACCACTGTCGTCTGCATGTGCAAATCGTGAGACACTATGGTCCACACTTTGTCCTCTGTGGGGAGAAAATGCCATGACAATGGGTCATTAGTATGCAAATACTTGTTCAAATGTCAGAAAATAATTGAGCTACCATTTCACTGGTGTTTTCGCTGAACTGAGGAGGAACAGAGTTAGAGATAATAATCCTTAAAATAATTCCCGCCCTTTTCTCACACCTAAGGTCTGCTTATATTGACAAAGTAGAAAAGTAGAATGTTTTATTAGAAACATACACAAAATACCTCTTGAAAACAAAAACAAATAGCCTGAGTATCTGGCTGATGCTCTACTGGCCACAGCATTGACTGTGAGGCCCGTGATATTCTGACTCCTTCCTGACTCTAAAGGCCATCACTCTTCCAGTAGAACAGGATTTGCTCTTCCCTAAATTAACTCTGCTCTCTCAAGCCTCTGGATCTTTGTACCTGGCTGTTTGCTGCAATCAGAATATGCATCCTCATCTTGTCAATAAAACCCTGACCTTTCCGGTAAAATTAGACACTGCATTCTCTGTTATTGAAATGCTCTGTACACGTGGGATAATACAAATACGTAATTATCTTGGTGTTTTGGACCCTGAAAATTTCAATGTGTGAAAAGAAAAAGCAGATAAAAGAATGATGAAGTTAAATTAAAACCCTCTATACTTCTGAATTTGAATTAAAACCGTCATTATAAACCCATGATAATGTTCTTTTAAAAAATGTAGACATATGTCCTAGGTCTGTCCACTGAAAAAGCCCCCAAACAAGGACCAACGTCCAGCACCAGATCGTCATCACTCAATACACTTTCCATCAAGAGAAAACTGGGCTCCCTGCAGACATGATTGAGTCCACGGCTGGAAATATACAGGATGAGCCTGGAACATACTGTTACACGAGAAGTTATTGGAGACAGAGGGCAGTTCAAAAACCCCCAGGGCCAGAGAAGGACAATTTTAACATCAATAAGAATTTCCTGCAATGGAATAAAATATATCAATTATATTTAATTCCATGAGTTCATTAAAATAAAAGAAATGTTCAATTTTGGAAGATTCTAGGTAACTGATAATTTTGAATATTCGTAAAATAAAGGCAAAGAATCAAGCGTTTAGCCTATCTTACCAACTTGAATTGTAATGTAACTAAATGCTCCCTTTGTGGAAATATTTCAGCTCATAAATGAAGACTAAATAATAGAATTCGAGTATCATCATTTTCTAAGTTCTAAAAAGTAGGATCTAAGCAATGATTATTCATGGCTGCTTATAACCAAAAGTGAAACCAGAGGAATACACAACACTACACGTGGAGCAGCGTGGACAAAAATCAAACACCAATTTCAGCAAGCTTGCAGCCCTCACGGCCGAAGTCCAGGAATTCCTGGGGAGAAGGGAACATGCTAAATGGCACCAAGGGGAAACAATCAGAAAATTAACACTGAGGGAAACCCTATAGATTATACAATCTAGCGTTTACAACAGATAAATTATAAATGACAAGGGAAGAGAGACCTATAGATTAAGAGACTTCCTGAACTTGCCCCTCATGCAGTTTCCTTGTCAGTAAATGGCAGCTCCATTCTTCCAGTTGCTCAGGACAAAATCCCTGGAGGCACCATTACTTCCTCCCTTTCTTCTACACGCGTCATCCAGCATGTCAGTGAATCCTGTCGGCTCTACCTTCAGTGTTTATTAGTATCTGAGGACTCCTCAGCCCCACCCCACCACCACTGCTCTGGTCAAAGCCCCCATCGCCTCTCGCCTGCATCACCACAGTAACTTCCAACCAGGCCCCGGCTTTCCAGCCTTGCGCCCTCACACCCACCCTCCACGCAGCAGCCAGGCTGAGCCTTTTCAAATACAGGCCAGATTCTGCCTCTCTGCTGAAAGCCCTCACACGGTACCCAGTCTAGTTCCGAGTAAAAGTCTAGCTCCTAACGTAGCCGAAGGCCCTCCGTGATCCTACTCCTCCTCGCTCCTAGCTCTCGCCCTGCTAAACTCCCCTGGCTCATTTAGCTCCAGCCACACAGACCTCCTGGTGTTCCTCAAACACGTCAGGATACCAGGGAAGCTCCCCCTCCGGAGGCTTTGCTCTTGCTGTTTCCTCTGGCTGGAGCCGGCCCTCCTCAGAAACCCTCAGGGCCCACGCCGGCTCCTCCTGCTCTTTGCTCCAGCCCCATCTTTTCCTTTGCTGATCCCCAACCCTTCACAGCTGCTTCCTCTCTCCCCATCCTGCTTTCGTTTTCCTCGTAGCGTTGATCTCGATCTGACTTAGTGCCTATTTTCCTTATTTTTTACTGTCTGTCTCCCTACACTAGAAGGGAAGAAGGTGGGGACTCTTTCCAACACTGTGTGCACAGTGCCCAGAACAGCAATCGGCACACGATAGGCCTTCAAGAAATATTTTTTGAATAGAAGAGTGAATTAACAAAAATAAACAGAATACAAATACTTGATCCAGGAACTTCTTAGCATCACTTTGGACAAGCTACTTCACTCCTCTGAGCCACAGGTTCCCTTCATCTGTAACACCGGCCTCCATGTTGGAATACTTTCTAGCTTGCTCTTCTTAAATCAATTAAACAAGTGCAGTTACGGTGGCCCCTGTAGTAATACATCTTCTATAAGATAACTTATTTTTCCAGTTCACCTCGGCCTCATCAGAACCGCCTTCCTTTAGTTTTTCTGATGTAGCAAAGAAGCTACAAGATATTTTAGTAATTCTGTCACTCTATGACACGATTCTGGCGACAAACTGATTGTCACTATATCCAGACCTGCATTTTTACCTTCACTTAATTAAAGATCCATTAATATTAATTAAATTCGGTTAATTTTATCTCTTTTCTGTTACAATCAGCCTCTGGCATAGAATTCTCAAATGTCTGACACTTTACCAGGATCTTGTCCTGTAGCAATATTCCAGAGCTCTCTTTCTGTAACTCATTAGGAATAGCATTCTAATCTGAACTGTCTTTAAAGGATCATAAACCCCTTTTGAATATACAGAAAATAATGTTCATAAAGGCAAACATTAATTTAAGCAAGTAAAAAAAAAAAGGTCACCCATTATGGTCTCTCTCAATAACTTTAAAAACATTAACCAATTTGTTAATGTTAATGAGTCTAAGATTTTAGTCCTAGTGACTTCTTGGCCCTAAACTCTCCTTCCACCCCTCTTACCACACACATTTCAGTATCAAACTCCTGTGCACTAACATCTTTATATTTGTTGTATAGCCCACTCATTCATTCAACACATATCACTGAGTACCTGCTACATGACAGACACGGATCAAGGCACCAGGGAAACCACAGAGAAAAAAGCATTCTTACGTTTTTGCAGCTTACATTCTAGTGGGGAAAAAAAGCAGATAAAAAGTGAAAAATTAAAATAATATGTATAATTGGCAAGTGATAATAGTGAGGAGAAAAACTACATCAGGGAAGGGAAGAACAGGGGACTGTGTGCGGGGACTGCATTTTTAAAAACAGAGGAAGCCAGAACAGCGCTCACCGAGAGCGACATTTGAATGAGTAAGGGCATTATCCAGCAAGCCATGTGAATGTCTGGGGAGGAGTCTTCCAGATAGAGGGAATGCAAATGAAAATGTTCTAATTCTGGAATATTCCTGGTATCATTCAGACATACAAGGAGGCCAATGAGTGAGGGAGAAGAGCGGGAGTTGGAGACAGAGGTGTAATGGGGATGGATGCACTGCGATCTCAACAGGAGATGGAAAGCTGAGGGCATTGGAAGCTTTGGGGCAGTTCAAGTAGTATGCTTTACCTTAGTCCTTGACATACCATTCTTTGCTTCAATAAAATTATACTTCAGAAAGGTTTGAAAAAATAATAAAATGGATGTATCTTTATAAAGATTTAAGACTTTTTACAGTGTCATGGCATTATAAAAGGTAATATGTAAGCTCTATTTTGATGGCATAAAACAATTACTGTTGATGTATCTTGTAAATTATTTTTTAATGCTTGCATATTACACATTGTAATGGTTCCTTTGGAACTATTAAATCTTAGGTGACAAATGGATATGAATGATTTTGCAGGTATCCAGCATCTAGGAGAAAGAAGGTTATGCTATACAGATTTTCCTTTGCTAGTATCATAAGTGAAGAAATGAGGAATCTTATTTCCATATTCACAGTGTGTTTATATAATACATATTATCATATATGTGTGTAATGCAAATAGAAACTACTGTGTAGGGCAAGTTCTAAATTTCTGCAACTGACCCATTTTCACAAAGAAGCAATTGATAAACTAGGGTGTGTCAAATACTCTCTTTGGAGTAGTGTGTTATAAAAATGTCCTTTGTGATTACTGAAAGCTTAGTATCTGTCTCATCATGCAGTCACATATTTAAAAATTGTCACATTGTACATTGTTTCAAATACAGCTGATTTAATGATATGTTTCAAATACTGGAGCACATATGGAACATATCGTGGAAACACTTCCCTCTCCTTGGCAATAATGGGGTCTTCAAGGTTACCCAGCTTAGTTATGTTGACATGTACATTAGAAAGATCCCTCTGCTACTTATACCAGTGACCCCACATCCTTATTTTATTTTTAATTCTCAAGTAAGTCACTTCATGAGAACTCAATTCCTTGCGTGGCTGGAGTTCTGACCAGGGACTGATGAAGCGACCAAATGACCAGTGAAAAAAGGCAAATAACTCCTCCCAGAATATAACCAGTTTCTTCATGTATATGACTCTTCTTTTACTCTTTTCCATGCTATCCATGTATAATCTGAGCAAGTCTGTATGTAGTATATCTTAATAACAGTCCAATCTGAGCTGAGTCCAGAGGGTAAGTTTTTTTGTGTGTCCTATACACCTGCATATGCGTCTAAGTGCTTTTGATTTTCAAACAATATCACTGTACTGGTTAATGCCAAATTTGTAAATCTGAGAGCTTTTTTTCACCTTTATTCGTATTAACTCTGAAACATGATAAATTACCTAAATTTAGGATGGTATATAGAACTTGCAGATGGGCATGACCAACATCCACTTGTAGTCCAAATCCCTTAGTGGCCCTATTACCTGTTAGAGTTATTCTTCAGGGATGACTTAGGGTCTCTCACTCTTAGAGCAACACAACAGAACTGAACTATAATATACGCTTCGAGTAGGATTTTCCATATTGCATGTAAACCTCGGCCTGCTGGATAAAACTAGTGAATTCAATTTTGTATATCCTTAAATTTTTCCTCTGTCTTACAAACTGCATTCCAATAACATAGTCTGTGGCTTTCTTTGGGTATAGAAATCTTAGCGGCTGTTATCCTGAGTCAATCAATCAACAATTGCACATCAACTAGCAACAAGATACGAGCAAGAATCTCCAATTAAATGCTATAGCATTAGGAACTGCTTCTTCAAAACTTAAACATTTGCAGCCTTGTAGAAGTAAATATCCAAGGGTAGAAGCCTACCATTTAAAGGAAGCCATGTTCTTGTGTGAAAAATTTTGAATCTCAAATAATATCAATATAATGTCATCTTAGAGAGCATCCATCTTGACTCTCTTCTATTAGAGATTAAGAAACCAAATCTCAGGAGTGATAAGTGGCTTGTCCAAATAAATATGAAGAGTTAGTGGCAAAACGATGGAAACATTGTCTCCTGATTCTGGATTTAGTGCTCTTTTTATTCCTCATCTCTTTGACCCAGTGGCAATATGTTGGTGACATATCAAAATTTTCACTGTCTTCCCCATAGCACCCCACTAATTTTCAGGGGGCAGAGGAAGCATACAGATAGTAGTTTCGATTTTTTAATTCTGATCTGTTTCACCACTGTCTTAGGTTCTGGGGTCACAAGGATGACAAAGACTTGAGTTCCTGTCCTCAACAAGCTTGTAGTCCAGTGGAGGTGAAAGTTCACAATCAGGAATCACACAAAGTGCTAAAAGAGAGAGAGGCACAGGGTATTATGAGTTCATACAGAAAGTCCAAATGACCTAGCTTTAGAGTGACCAAGTGGACATGGCGTTTTCAGCGAATCATGAAGTTTAAATTGGGGTGAGCCAAATGAAGGAGAAGATGATGAAAGCAATTCATTCTTCTTATAAGTCAGACCAAGTACACTGGAGACAAAAAAGATTTCGTAGATAGGATCTGGATAGATTGGAAATTAAAGGGTCTCAAAGAGTGAAGTAAAAGATTGCAGAGCCATAAAGATTGTGCGTGGGTTGAAAGGTGTAGTACACGGTCATAGGTGTGGGTTTTGAAAACCCATGGAGATAAAAGATTAACTCTTATTTTTAAAAATATTTATTTCAGGCCATAAAGGGCAAGCCCACAGCTAACATACCCAACAGTGAAAAGCTGAAAGCTTTTCCTCTAAGATCAGGAACAAACCAAGGGGAATAGTGTTAGAGATATAGAAAAGCTTTAATTTTATATCTGATGTTATATTTCTTAATCTGGGTGTTAAATTCAAATTAGAAATATTTCATATTGAAATAAATAATTGAGGTACCTTATTTCAGATAAACTTATTTGAAGATACACAAGCTATTTGTGCTTTAATGAATGTCACAAAATAATTTCTTAAATAGCTACCACTCCTAATTGTTTAAAGTATTAGTTAATATCTAGAAAATTGTTTATAAAACTTTCAGATAGAAAGACTCAACATAATGTTAGGTTAGAGTACAATGTTTTTTTTAGTCATTTGTAAGAGGATCTATCTGAAAATTTCATCACTCTTCTAGGTAGATAAATTTAAAAAAACAATTTTACAGGTCATTATTTTGTTTAGAAGGTTTGCTCAACAATTATGATCCAATTGACATAACAAATTATTAGAAATTTGTTGTCACATTTTTCTCTCCCCAAATACATATTGTGTGAGCATTAGACGCATTCTGTAGCCTAGACTCTAATGTTATGGAAGCTATTTCACCACGGCGGGCTGTGGTAGTTGGAGCTATGTCATAATGCCAGCTATGTATGCAGCTCAGGTGGCACACGCAGCTTTAATCACGTGTAGAGAAATAAGGTATGTAAAGCAGATGGAGCCTCCGCAGGAAGCACTGAGGAAATGAACTAAAAGTACAGATGATGTTCTGCAGGTGGTGGAAAATGTTGATTATTTTTATGCTCACAATTCCATCCCAAAGATGGATGACAAACCGGGTGCTGTGAATAAGTATAAATAATGGTGGATCATTCTCGCACACCTGAAGAACAACTTAGAGCTTTTTTCCAGGAAGACATTAGCTATTTTCTGGGAGGAAGGATATTTGTTAATGTTTTTGCTCCATTGTAGTGATGGTAAAATTCTTTTACAATGCGGCTGGAGGTATTGACTGCATTTATATCAATACTTAGACAAGCTAATCTCCCCTTCCCTGTTTACCTCACACTGGGTAGAGATGTAGTTTGTGTATATTTGGTAGTCAGGAGTTCATCTCTGTGGCAAAGGAGTTTTGTACTCTGTGTAGCAAGGAAATGCTACTCTGTGATTATTGTTGCTTGTAACAGTAATTAGATTTTGATATGAATTCAAACTTGGAGACAGAGTAAATGTTATCTTGGATCAATGACTGACCATTCCTGTGGACCTTTAAAGATAACGCTTACTTTCTATTATTTAAAAATACTCTAAATGTATTGCACACACTTGGTTAAAAAAAATCACTTCAAATACCTACACCACCAGACTGACCTCCTACCTGTAGCACGAATCTGCTAGGTGCTCCTACTTTAGGGCCTTTGCTTGGCTGTTTCCTCTTCCCAGGTGTTTCCCCCAGTGGTCTCAAGGCTAACTCCCTCCATTCCCTTTAGTCTCCATCAAATGGCATATTCTCACTGAGATGCACCCCATCTTCTCTATTTAAACTTACAACCCACTCTGCCCCTTACTTACTCTATTTTTTCCTACAGCACATAAGTCCTTCTAACATAGTATATAATTTACTTACTGTTTTCATTTGGTACTGTCTGCCTCTCCCAACATCTTTCTCCTAGACTATAAACTCTAGTATGTCAGAGATATATTTTTTAAAGTTTTGTTTACTGATGATCTCAAATTCTTAGAATAGTGCCTAGCAGTCTGCAGAAATTCAATGAATATTGTGCTAATAATACACCTTAACCCTGTCTTCACTTAGTTGTCAACAAACCTCCATCGCCATCATCATCAATGATTCCTATAAAATCCCCATTTGAAATATCGTTCATGGGGTTATGGATCCCACCAAATAGCTCTACAAAATAATAAGCTTCAAAAAAGCAAACATTTCGAAAGTCTTTACAGATGAAACAAAATGGTATTTGAAATTATAGAATCCTAGTACTGTACTTACAATATTTACAAGATATTAAACTGCAAAGATTTTTAAAGATTGGCACCTGAGCTAACAACTGTTGCCAATCTTTTTTTTCCTCTCTTTCTGCTTTTGCTCCCCAAACCACCCCCCCAAGAACATAGTTGTATATTTTAGTTGTAAGTCCTTCTATTTGTGGCATGTGGGATGCTGCCTCAGCATGGTCTGACAAGCGGTGCCATGTCCGTGCCCAGGATCTGAACCAGCGAAATCCTGGGCTGCTGAAGCAGGGCTTGCGAACTTAACCACTCGGCCACAGGGCAGACCCCAAACTACAAGGATTTTTTAAAGAGCAACATAAAAATATATCTAAGGTGCAATGAGCTTCTTAAAACTATCACCATTGTCTTTCTGGGTTGAACAGTGAGATAATCACTATTCCGTGGTAAGTGTGTATTCGTCTCCTTACATGGTAAGAGTGTCATTGATCCCAGCCCTGATATTCGTTCCCCTACATTAAACCCAGCATATATGGGGTTCAAACCAAAAGCCCTCATCCCCTTCCCCTGCTGCTCTAAGGTACATTCATATGTAAATATCATTTTTTTAAACCTTTGTGTCCCTAGACTTCAAAGGCAAATGGAAGTTACAAATTGGTGGCTTCACCGGGGTTCACACTGAAGTTTTGGCTAATTACAGGTTCTTGAGGTTTATCACAGGGAAGCTGATGTCCAGAGAATATCAAGAAGCCAAAGCTTCCCAGATCCCAGCTCCTCAGCTTCTTGGCACCAGAATCCACCATCCACCGCGGAGGGAGACAACTCAGGACATCCACCTGTGGTTTCCCTCCTGCAAGCAGCCTGACAAGGCCAAACACAGGCAGAAGATGAACACCAACCAGAAAAGTCCAGACAGTCAAGGGAAAGGAAATTCAGTCTTCAAGGCCAAACTCAGGCACCAACCAGCAAGGCCACATGCTCGCCCTCCCCTACCTAAATCCCCAGATAAAAACACCTACCTTTTTCCCTTCGGGGAGTTGGATCTGAGTTCCACCTAACTCCCATCTCCTCATCTGGCTGCCTTCCTATAAAACTCTTTCCTTGCCACAAGCCTGGCATTCCAGTTTCTATTATGGTCTCTCTGTCTCTTCTGTGGTGGGTAAAGAACCTGTGTTTGTGGCCAGTAACATCATGAGCACAGGAGCTTTCGTTTATGAACAACCTGCTTCATTCCAGGCACTGGTCTAGAGCCTGGGCACTGGGAGATGAATAATGTATGTCTAATGCCACCAAAGAACTGGAGGGACGAAGATAAACAAAACAAGGAATTACTTACAATCTGAAAATGTAACTGCTGATTTTCAGGCAACCGTCAGAATAATCAAAGCAACGAGATTTAATATATACACTATAAACCCACTTATAACCTACACCAAATTCTTTAACATAGCTAACACTTTAAAAATTCTCTCGTACTGTACTTTATATATTTTTTATTGTTGGGGAATTTTATTTTCTGTTAGTGCTTAGTTTAAACCTGAGTTGTAACAGGCTAACTTGAGAAATTATACTCTTTCTGAAGTTTTCATCCAAAAAGCTTTCATGTAGCAGAAAATGTATAGTTGAAAATGACAGTTTGATTGGCTACGAACAGGCCAGAATCTTATAAGATGGCCCTTCCTTTCGTGTCGACCCTCACTCACATCACTGTCTGCCCTGAAAGTTGGGAAGATCAAACACAACCCAGCAATTTACCCCTTTGGGGACACTAAGGGCTATGGTATAAGTGACTTCCCATTAGAGGATTTGTGACCCTTTCTCTCTCCTTCCAACCCAAGCACCAGGCTTAATTAAAGATTTTTTTTTGATGACAGATAACATTTATCACCTTGGAAGAAAATCCCCCAATAATCAACTCCTCTAAGTATTTAATTTTCCCTGTTAACTCAGTTTCTATTCACTGAAGCAGCCCCCATTGTGAGGGACATTAGCAAGACAGTCTGACAGATTAAGTTTCTTGGTGAGGATAATTAGCTAGAAATAACTTTTTAGGAAAAGAAAACCTTTAAGATATCAGAGTTAACATATTCAAAGGGACTAAAACCAGTGTTCTCACTTCAATTTTAACAGAAGTACAAATGCATTAGGTGATTTCACTTTTTGGAAATGATTCTCTGGGAGGCTTACTAAAGTATTAAAGCGCCTCTAAACCCAGCAAATTCTGCCTTCGTGGCAAGAATGCTCCCGCCTGCCCTAGCTCTTTGTAGTCCATCAGGTCTCAGCTTTTAAGCACTTTGCCAGAAAGTATCACGCACTTCCCAACCCCTAATACCACACCAAGTTCAGAGTAGACGCTCCATCTCCGTCTGCTTCCCTAACGAGCTACGTTAACCACTGGGTTTGCATTTCTTATATCGTGCTTATAATATATTTATTGTAGCCACAACTCTGTTAAGTCACTGAGGGCAATATGGATATCATTGTCATTGCTTAATCCTTATTGTCTAACAGAGACCTGGTATGGGTGCTCAAGTACTCAAGAAATACTTGCTGAACTACTAAAATTAATTTGTATATCAGGACCCACAAAATGGAGGCCTCTCCAGTGGCCCGGCCGTGTCACAAATCCAAACCTAAGTCAGCCTGCACTTACAGGAAACACCTGTCAAGGAAACCTGACTCACACCATCCCAATCCTCTAACTCAGCTGTAGCTAGCTCACCTGACCCTAGAGACCAGGACCTGCTGGCTTTGTAAGGAAATCCCCAACCTCCTCTCCATCATGCCCTGTTTCCACATTGCCTCTTCTAATGCTCTGCAAACCCATTCTTGCCTAAAGTCTCCGGGGCAGAGTGCTCCACTGTTTGCGAGGATCTGTACTCCTCTAACCTGTAGATTATTTTCCCTTGGATAAAGGACAACAAACTCATTACTAAATTGTTTTAGTTTTGTCATTTGACAGGAAATAGTCGAGAATAACACAAGTAGAGGTGCCCTGCTTACCCATCTGGCCATCGGAAACCCAAAGAGGCACAGACAGTTAAAGTATATCATCATTTTCCCCAAATGCCAAGCTAACAAACCTCTGATCTGGGAATTGAAAATGTCCAGTCATTTTGGGGCGATATTCAAGAAAATAAATCAGTTCTTCAGTACTTTGCAAGGAGACAATAAAGTGACTATTGAAGTCATTAGTTTTTTCATTGCCATTTCAGTCTGTTGGCATCACCAAGGTGACTCACTCATAAGTGATGATTATTTCTGTGGCCCTAAAGGGTGGCCACCCTTACTTAGATCAAATGAGACAGTCAACCTTCTGAGCTTTTATTATTATTAAAGAAAGCAATTTTTGAATTGTGCTGAGAAAAATCATCCAGGACTTGGAAATGGGCACAGGGACACTGGACTTCCTTAGTGGACAGCTTGATTTTGTCTAGTAGGCCCAGTGGCCTGGAGGTTTGACTGAACCTTTGTTTGACTTGCTACTCACTATGAAAGGAATGACAACCACATAAATATCACTACCATTTACATCAGAAAGAAGGAAAAGAGCGGGAGAGGCAGAGAGAAAGAAAAGAAGGAAGGCAGGAAGGATCTACAAACCCAAAGATTATTGAATTGGATAATGATCAAAATAATTAATACTCAATTATCTAATACAGTTTAGAGGCAGTACATATGGTAGAAAAACAATGCACTAATGGTCAGACGATTTGGGTCTTAGCTCTTCCACTAATTTGCACTATGAACCCCGCCAAATCTTTTGAAATCTCAAGGGCTTAGTTTCTTTAAGTAAAAATGTGTTACCAGGGGCCAGCCCCATGGCCTAGTGGTTGAAGTTCGGTATGCTCCACTGCAGGAGCCTAGATTCCCTTCCCAGGCACAGACCTACACTTCTTGTCAACCATGCTGTGGTAGTGACCCACGTAGTAAATAGAGGAAGATTGGCACAGATGTTAGCTCAGGGTGAATCTTCCTCAGAAAAAAAAAAAAGTGGTATCAGACCAAATGCTCTCTACAGTCATTTCATCTCTAAAAGCTGAAGATATCATTCATTCATTCATTCACATTTGCTTAAGAAGCATTAACTGAATGCCAGTATGAGCAGAACATAACGTCTTCTGTAACTCATGTGTAGTCAGTGGATTAGAAGCCCAAAAACCATGTTTTTGATGGCCTTGAGGTGGGCCACAATTGAGGCTGGTTTTCAGAACATGCCTGGGTCGCTCTCTACAATGTAATGCAGTCCCACACCAATGCATAAAGAAAAAGGACCTACTTGTCTCTAATCTTGTTGCAGGCTTTTAATTAACACTGGCCCTGATATCGGTTCCCCTGCATTAGACCCAGCATATATGAGTTAAAACCAAAAGCACTCACCCCCTTTTCCTGCTTCTTTAGTTATACTCATATGTAGATATCTGTTTCTTTAACCTTTGACTCCCTGAGCTTTACAACCAAACAGAAGTTACAAATTGTTACAGCCCAGGTGGCCTCACACTGGGCTCACCCTAAAGTTGTGGCTAATCACAAGTCCTTGAAGTTTATCACAGGGAAACTGATGTCCAGAGAATATCAAGAAACTGAAGCTTCCCAGACCCCAACTCCTCGGCTTCCTGGCATCAGAATCCATGATCCACCATGGAGACAGACGACCAAGGACACCTACCTGCAGATTCACTTATCTCACCCCCCCCCACCCCCCACCCCTTGCAAACAGCTTCATAAGACCAAACGCTGGCCTGTGGGAAAACGCTGACCAGCAAGGTCACAGGCCCCACTGCTCCCTACAAGCAGCCACATTCCTCGAAAACTTTTAAAACCGCTTGCCTACCTCTTGACGGGGAGCCAGCAATTCTTAAGGCACTAGCCCCTTGCTTGCTTCCTCTGCCAGGCAAAGAAAATAAAACTATTTTTTTTTTCCCTTTTCACCCAAGACTCTGTTCTCATTATTTGGATTGGCACGAGGTTCAGAGACCAAACTTTTGGTAACAATCTCAAGAGTATTGAAGTTGCTGCGTTGGTTGGTTCCGTTATTTTCTTTTTGATGAAACTGCTAGAGAGCTATGTTCTGCCCTGTAAGACAGCATGGCTTCCTGAAAGGTAAATAACCTGCACTTCCAACTTCAAATGAGGACAAGAGAAGCAAAGGAGGAAATCAAAGAGAAGTGTCAGGCTTCAGATCTGGGGCAAAAAATTAGCCTAGAACATCCTATTTTACCTCAAAGCAAGAAAGAACAAAGACTACTAAGGTCATGTCAAAAAGATTTAAAAGCCAACTTGAAGGTACTCCCACTGGCCAAAGATGGAAAGATGTGATTGATCAATAATAATAATTGCGATGGCTTCAAGCACATGATACCAAACAAACATCAGTGTTCATCGGTACTTTAAGGAATGCTAGAAAACAAACTTATTTTGAAAACTTGTAAATAAAGGGAAACAGTAAAATATTTATCCTACCTTTCCTACAAAAATCCAGGATAACCAACTAGTTGAAGAGGAAAAGTTTTTCTTTATAGAAGTATTCCAAGTGTTTGAAGAACAAATGATGATAAGATCAGAATATCAGGATTTTGCAACCACTAATGATTGCATTAATGGTTATCAATGGCTGCTAACATCACAAAAAGAGACAATGAGACGTGGGTCCCCTGATGGAAGGACATTCTGCTGACTGTAAAGTATTATGGCTCACAATTCCACCATGAATCTGATCAAACCTCTAGACCACAGGGAAGATATCAGTTAATAAGATTGTGGGAAACACAACTGGCAAAAGATTTGTTTTCTTCCACAGATATGTTGTAAGGAGTTGGAGAAAGAAAGAGGGAGAGAGAGAGAGAGAGAGAGAGAAAGAGAGAGAGATTGAATTTATAAATTAAAAGAGACTTAAGAAACATATCAATAAATCAGCATGTGTACTTTGGTTAGATCCAAATTCATACCAACTCTACATAAGGCAATGACGAAACACTTGGGGAAATTTAACACTGAATGAAGATATTAAGGAACTATGATTAATTGTTTTTTAGATATGATAATGTGATTGTGGATATGCTTTTTAGAAAAGAATCATGATCTCTGAGAGATACATGCTAAAAGATCCTCTAATGTCTGGAACATGCTTCAAAATAATCCCATGGAGGGCAGGAGAGAGAAGTACAAATGAAACAAGATTGGCTATGAATGGAAATTTGCTGAAGCTGGGTAATGAGTCCACAAGATTTGGTATGGCATTCTTTCTGATTCTGCATATGTTTGATTGTTGATCACCCAGCAGAGAAAATAGATGCTTCTAATAACAACCAAGGGATTATTACAATTTATATTCATTTTATACAGAGATGTTTAAAGCTTATTTTCTATCTAAAGTAAGAGAATGACTGTCACGTGAGTATCACCATAACCTATATCACGACCCTTCAATTTTTAGAGAACAGGAAATGATTAATTCATGGGCAATTATCAAATATAACTTAGAGGCAGTGGGATCTATTTTGGGACATAGCAACCAGTGGAAGAGAGAGAGAGAGAAGAGGGCAGGAAGGAGAAGGAAAGGGAAATGAAGTGGAGGAAAGAGAAGGCAGAGACAGGAAGAAAAAGTAAGGAGAAAAAAAGATATGGAATATTTTACAGTGTCCAGAACGTGCTTGCTGCCAGAAAAGGTGAGGTGAAGGAACGAGACTGGGCAGGGACCAGGGACCTCTGGCCCGCCCCCTCTTTGTGCAGTCCTTTAGCAGAGAATGCTTTTACAGTTTTAAATGAGTAGAATAATATCTTGTTCTATTCTATTATCCTTATCGTTCTAGAACAATAAGAATATTTCATGGCACGTGAACAGTCTATGAAATTCACATGTCTGTGCCCATAAATGAGGTTTCCCTGGACCCTGGCCCTACTGATTTGTTCACACATTGCCTCTGGCTGCTATGGCAATGCAAAGGCAGAGGCCACTAGCTGGGGCAGAGACCGTGTGGCCCACAAACCGGAAAATGTTTACTCTGTGCCCTTTTACAGAAAAAGTTTGCTGACCCCTCAACAAAAGAGAGAGGTGAAAAAGCAGAAAGAAGGGACAAAATCATCTAGCTGTATAGGAATTTTTAAGCCTTCTAGAATGAAGCTGAGATGACAGTCAGTTTCAAAGGGGTTATCAAGGTAGGGGAGAGATCAGCGGAGGGTGAAAGAGGAGGATTTAACACACCCAAGTCCAGGGTCTGTTCCAGTTTCCTGCCTGAGGAAAGAATGGTGATATAAGTGTCAACTATTTGACAGATACTTGTAATTCTTGTGCAGGTATATTTAAATTCTCAGATTTAGTTATTTCATCTACTGCTGTGGGTATAAAGTTGTTTTCAAGTATAAGAAACTTAAAAACACTATCAAGGTATTATCCGATATGCTTGAATGCAAGTGAACCTACTGTATTGGGTTGAACAGTGTCTCCCCAAATTCATGTCCATCCAGAACCTGTAAATGTGAACTCAGGAAATCGGGTCTTTGCAGATGTAATCAAGCTTAGATGAGGTCATATTGAATTAGGATGGGTACAATTCTAACGACTGGTGTCCTTATAAAAAGAGGGAAATCTGGACACAGAGACTTTGGAAGAACACCATGGGACAAGGAGACACACATTGGAATGACGCAACTACAAGCCAAGGAACACCAAGGATTGCAACTGTCAGAAGATGGAAGAGGTAAGGAGCAGTCTCTTCTAGAGCCTTCAGAGAGCACATTGCCCTGTGGACACCTTGATTTTAGACCTGAAGCCTCCAAAACTATGAGAAAATAGATTTCTCTTGTTTTAAGCCACTCATCCACTTGGTGGAACTTTGTTACACCCATCAATCTACTTTATGTCCTGTGGAAGGATTGAACCCGCATTCTGTATTCAAGGCAAAAGAGGGAAGCAATGGAGGCGTTTTTACAACATTGCATGCCTGTGTCCTTTTATCCGGCATGGTGGTAAACACAAGAAAAAAAGTCACAGTCGATATCCTCAATAAGCTCACAGCCTCAGACTCGTGCACTGATAACCACAGTAGAAGACGTTGGGGAGGCCTACAGATGGGAAGACCAACTAGAAATGGTGTGCTTTATATGCAGTGCCCATTTGCATGGGCCCAGTTCTTATCCAGCCCCAATCACCCCACAGAGGTTTCAAATGCCTCTTGCCTTTTGCTTCCTATGTTGATGCCATTAATGGTCCTTAGAACTCCTCCCTCCAGTTCCACATTCTAAGTGGTTCCCTGCTCTGCCTTTCACTGCAGTACCATCACAGGGAGGCCCCAGCAATTCTGGCATTTGTCTGATCTATTGCTGCTGGCAATGCTGAGGACTGGAAAGCCTTGGGCATTATTCCAGATCGACACACCGCAGGGGACAACACTCTAGGGTGTTATTGATTGCAGCGGGACATAGGTACGCAAACGGCCTGAAACAGAAGAACTAATCACCTGATAGGATCCCCTGGATGAGTATTTCTGAATTGCCAAAGTCAAATTTTCAAATTTGAGTATCCCACTTTTGCTCAGAACAGCCCCAGCTGTTTACTAAGGAGTGTGCATTATGTGGTGAGGGGGCTGAAAGAGGCGGGGTTTAAACGTGAGAAGGGTACTTCTCTGAGACGAGCTTAAAGTGTTTCCTACCTAACTGATATGATGTCTGTGGGCATCGCAAAAGTTCATGTATTCATTCAATAAACATGTCCTGTTTACTCTGGGCCCTCAGGCTATGGTCTTGTTAGTGGTGAATATAACAGACCTGGCCTTGACCTTCAGAAAATGTAATAGAGATGAAATAGAAAAAAAAAATTAGGTAAGAATTCAATGGGACAAGTGATTTGAAGAGAAGGAACAGAGGACAGTTCAATAGTAATAGAAAGGATCCCTTAGGGTGCACAAGGGGGCAGTCTCAGAGCACCTGATATTTAAAGTGGTCCTAAAAGATGAAAGAGCCAGTGCTGCAGGACAGGGATGGAGTGGGAGCCAGGGGCAAGCGTGAGATAGAGGAAGGTTCTAGGCAGAGGGAACAGATGGTACAAAGGTTCTAAGATGAGAAAGAACTTGGTGGATTCAAGGAACAGATGGGGCTGAATGAGGTGGGGCGGGGTCAGGCTGAGGAGGCTTCTGTGCAGGGTGTGAGGCCTTGAGAAGGAGGGGGACATGATTCAAATACGACAGGAAGTCGGGAAAGGTTCTAAGCAGGGAGGCAACACACTTGCATTTCTGTTTTTAAAAGACCACTCTGGTGTTATTTGGAGAACACATCAGTGAGGGTAGGAGTGGAAGTAGAAGGGCAGCGGATAGCCCTGAACAGACCGGACTGTAGAATTACGGGGGTGGCCGAGGAGGTAAGGTAGATGAGCTTGAAATATATTTGATAGAAAGAAAGACATAGAAATTATTGATGGCTTGGATATTGCAGGTGGTGGTGTGGGAGTGTGTGTGGGGAGAGAGAGGAAAAGAGAGACAGAAGCGTATAGGACCACTTCCAGCTTTCTGGCTTAAACAAATGGGTAAATTTGGCTGGTGGAGAAATCAAAAGTTCCATTTTTAACAAACTAGGTTTGAGATGCCCAAAAGGCAGTTAAACGCTGATGTCAAACAAACAATTAGAAATAAACATCTAGGGCTTCGGAGACAGGTCACAGCTGGAGATGTGGACGTTGGAGTTGGAGCATCTAGATTGTATTTAGTGCCATGGAAATGAAAGGAGGCAGCTGAGGGGAAATGTTGAGAAAGAGAGCAAAGAGAAAGAAGCCCAGGATGAGGCCTGGGGAACTCCAACTTTGAGAGTCTTCCAAGGAGAGTGTGGTCAACGAAATCTTGTGAGAGTCTAACAGTCAGACATGGCACACCTTTATTACAACCTCACTATCTATCCTCTCTACTCCAGCCTCAGCAACGACAACTCCTGAGGAGGGTCTCAGGGCAGGCAACAAGGCAAAAAGGGAAAAGCACCACAGGAATTGTTCAGGTAAAGTGCTGTGAGCTCAAATGATCAAGTGCTGCTTGTCATTGGAAAAGCATTTTGAGAAATGAGATAAGGCTGTAAGTTATTATGGGAAGCAAGATGAAGAATCCTCTTCAGTAGATCATTTGTTTCCATCGAATACATTATTTCAAATGAGATGATGTACATGAGTGGGGAATATTTCAAGCCACCTAACGTTTCTAAATGTCCCTATAAAAATCCTGAAACTTTTTCAATTCATAAGTATGAGTTTCATATTGGATAGAGTAACATTTATATCCAGACCTGCATAACATTTCCAAAATGATGCTTCTTTGGAGATTGGAAAATAAGGCGTAACAATACAATGGCATGCATAAATTGGTGAATCATCTGAATGCTGAGGTTAAGAGATGGTAAATACAGATCAGGGTTCCTAAATCTAGACATGAGCCACAAAGTTAAGAAGGGAATACATAAAAAGTTTACTGACTGTAGCTGGTATAGGAGAGAAACTGACACATTAAGAAAAGAGGAAATTTATGGGAATATTTATAATCTCTTTATGTAGAGAGACTCATGTTGAACTTGACTTAGCTCCGACCTGTCTCCCTAACTTAAACAATTCCCTGAAAACAATCTAGGTATTTCTAGACTCTACCTACACTCTGGATTTTGACACCAAGCAGAAGTTGGGGTAGGAGGGACCTCATGGGTGTTACTTTTTGCTCATCTCCCTATCTTTTCTCTCTCACTCTCCTTTTCACTTCAACTCTCATTTCTTCCATTTCTCTTTCCACTTTTTTCCTCCTTTTCTCCTGTCCTCTCCTCTCCTCTCTCTCCTTCCTCTCTCTTTTTCACCCACCATTCACAGAAAGGCTTTTCTCTTTATTGTGTGGCAAGAACTTTGTTTTTAACAGATTCTTTTTTACTCTATAGTTTATTAGTTAACCTCTGCTTTTGACTATGATAAAATCTAGCTTTAGGCATTCAAGAAAAACGATTTCTTCTTTTAAAATTGCTGTCTTCCTAAGAGTGTATAAGAAGCCTAATTTACTCAAAACTGAGCAATAACTCTCAGTTCTGGTGAATATTTACTCTCCCTGGGGCAAGAGGACTTAGTCTGAAGCCTTGTCTTAATGCCTTAGAAGGGATAGGAAGAGACAAAAAAGGGAATGACCTAGAAAGGAAACATATCAGATGGTATTTCAAAGCATTTTCTTGTGCTAGTGGCATAACTTACATACCATTATGCGTGTTGTGCATTAATTTATAACTAGGTATTCAAGCCCCGCATCAAAGGCTACCTTTTTGCTGTATAAAACCTTACTCACTGGGATGTATGGTGAGACGTATGATCTGACAGTCAGAGGATTGGTGGGAACCTACCACCAGGCAAGCCACTGACAGCTCCAGAAGTCAAAGATCAGAACCAAGACACTGGGGATGGCAAATCCTCTCGACTTGTGACTGTAGGATTTGCAGGAGTGATGGGGAAGGTGGGAATCAAATACGACTTTAACCTGTCAAAATTAAACCCTCAGTGTCTGTCTCCTTCTTGTAAAATGGGGATTATCACAGTACCAGCCTATCTTACAAAGTTGTTTGAGCAATAAATGAGAAAATACACAAAAGCACTTAGAGAAGGGCTTGTCTCAGACCAGCACTCACTGAGCGTCAAGATTGTTGTTGTTTTGTGTCCTCTTCTTCCTTCATCAGTCTTTAAAAGTCCTAAAAACAGGGATATTAAAGCTGGACACACACCAGTCTGAGGGAAAAGTGGTAAAGTTGCCATCTTCATAAACTCTTCAGTCTTGATCTTCCAGATGCTTCATCTCAAATAGTGGGGTTACATGTAGACTACAGCACAACAACAGTCGCTAACATGGGTATTATTTATGAGCCCAGGGGGCCTATAACCGGTTTCTCATTAAATCCTCACACAACGTTACATGGTAAGTCCTTCACAATTAATGTTTTATAAGTGAGGAAGCGGAGGTTTTGAAAGACTAAATAATTTACCCAAGATCACACTGCTATGCGGTGAAAGGAGTATGGAGCCCAGTCTTTCTGACTGCAGGGCCTGCGGACAAACGCAATGACTGAAATTAATAATAGAGCCACGCTGCTTACCATGCAATTCATTTCCAAGGTCTCCCAGAGGAAGGGGAATGAGGACGTCTACCAAGCTCCTGGGCTTCTCTGGACTTGAATTTCCTCAGCTGTAAATGAGGCTATATATACTAGATGATCTGTAAGATTCCTTCCATCTCCGAAACTCTACAGTTCTCTTATGGAGCCACGGAGATAATCAGCACGTGAAAGACAATCAGAGGGAGGGCTTCTAGAAACCATACCATTATTATTTTATTCTTTCCATAAAATTATCATGTCTATTCCTTTTCGCATTTCTCCTAAGTGAAAGTTATTCTGCGAGGTTGCCTCAAGGGCAATATTTGTTTTGTTAGAGCTATAGAAAAATGAAAACATTTAGGTAATAATATTCGATGTGATGTAATTTTAATGGAAATAATGTTTTGAGTGAGGCTTAATCTTTTTTCCAAGTCTTTGCCTTGCATCCTGCAGCTACGCAGTCAGTGAAATGTGGGGATGACTCTTACCTTCATAGCAGCAGAATGTGACCATGTGGAAGAGTTTCTCTACAACAGTAGATAATTTTAGCCTAAAGTACCCCTTGATCAAAGATAAAACTCTTCAACTGTCCTCAAGGCTAAGACCCGGAGAAGTTATGAAGGGCTTAATGGAAATTTCACAGTGGGTTGGAGAAATTTACCCTCCAAGCCTTGTTATGTGTCTTGTTTTGTTTCCCATGAAAATGTGGATTCAAGGCAGAATAATTTGGCTGCAGATACCATTTTTAATTTTCTACATAGTGAAATGTAAAAGAGAGAACAATTTGAGGATGTTGAGAAAAAGGTAGTAAATCTGTTAACACGAGTAGAGTCATGGGACATTTCATGGAATTAAGGCTATTGGGAAAATGCAGGGAAGTAGGGAAAAGGAAATAAATTACATACAGACTCATCATCTGTCAACAAAAAACAAACGGTTTTAAATATTAGTTGTTAATTTTCAGTGTCTTTTGCTATATATATATATATATTCTGTCGTAATTACAATATGTATGCCCTTTTATGTCATCTTTTTTGCTTAGTAAAACCTAAAGGTTTATTTTTAACTGTAATCATTTACTTTTATAATCTTGGCATTAGAGTATTGAAATAATATACAAAAGCTCCTTCTAGCTAATCTTTTTTATTCATTCCTTCACTTATGTATGAAATATTTACTAAGTGCAGAAGAGGAGCAGGTACCTCACTAGCACTCAAGATACAAGAATAAATGAAGACACAGGCCCTGCTCATAAGGTACTCACAGTCCAAGGCAAAAGTAATTATTTACATTAGTGATGTGAAAAGATACTATGATGCTATGAGAACACATAGGAGGAACAGCCAACTTAGATGTTGAAATGGCAGTCTGCTAATGTTTTCAATAGAAGGTGATATTCAGCTGTGTTTTTTGGAATGTATTAATCATGTAAAAAGACTGGATTAGAGCAGAAGTGGGATTTCAGGCAAAGATAATTTGCAAAGGGCCTGAACGGCAAGGAGTTAACGATTGCTGCAGCTGAGAGGCAGAGAGTTCCCTGGTGAGAGAGGGGAGTGGCCGTGTGGATGGGTGCAGTTCCTAGAGCATGTGATACGCTCGTGGGCGTTATCCTGAAGACTGACGAACCTGGGGAACCGATGACGGATTCATGCAGAATAAAACACGATCGTCTTCTCATTTTGGCGTGATTATTCTGATAGCTTTGGGGGAATTGATCATAAGAGTATGGACCAGAGTCAGAAAACCAATAACAAAGATGAAAAGAGAAGGACCTTACGTAAGAAAATGGCATTAAAAAATGGAGAAAAAGAGGATTAAATGAAAAGATACTGTTATGGGCTGAATTGTATTCCTTCAAAATCCTCATTGAAACCCTAACCCCCTAGTCCCTCAGAATGTGACTGCATTGGAGACAGGGCCTTAAAGAGGTGAGCCAGATAAAATAAAGCTGGTAGGGCGCGACCTACTCAAATCTGACTAGTGTCTTTATAAGAAAAGGGACAGCGGGGACACAGCTAGAACGCGGACTTCTGAAGGCTAAGAAAGAGGCCTCAGAAGAAACCAACTCTGCTGACACCTTGTCTTGAACTTTCAGCTGCCAGAACTGTGAGAAAATTAATTTCTGTTCTTTAAGTCACCCAGTTTGTGGCATTTTGTTATGGCAGCTTTAGCAGACTAACACAGATACTAAGGAAATAGAAATAAAGGTACTTGTTGACTAAACAGATGTTTGGGGTAAAATGGGAGGAGAGAAGGAAGAAAATTTGAAAGGTTTTGATTTGGATGATGGGTTAAGAGAGCCTTTCACCAGGTTGGGAAACCGAAGATGGCAGTAGGTGGTCAATTCTGATGTGCAAATGGAGAGTTAGAGGAGACTGTGGCATATTTGGGAAGAGAATGCCAGCATGGCAACAGAAATCCAGTGTGAGGCTCAGGGATGTGGATAGATCTGCTGTTCTCTCTCAGGGAAACAGTTCCCTTTCAGATATTTGCATGTCCCAATCCCTCATTTAAAAATAAGGGCTCAGCTCAAACGTCATTCTGTCAGAGGCCTTTCCCAACCATTGTGTCTAAACCATCAGCTCCTACCACCAACATCCACTTCCTTTAATTTGTCTTTATAATCCCTATCACCATTTGATCATTATATATTTCATTCACCAACAGAATTCTCAGTATTGGAACAGTGTATGATATATAACAGGTTATAATAATTTTTTTAAATCAGTCAAAAAAAGAATGGAGGAGATATGGAAGGAAGGAAGAAGGAAGGGAAGACATCAACAGCTGGCCACATGTTTCTGGACAACCCACCCCACATGGCTACTTTTACCTACAGTAGCAGAGTTGCGTAGTTGCCACAGAGGCTGTATGTGGCCTGCAAAGCCTAAAATATTTACTTTCGAGCCCTTTATGGACAAAGCCTTCTGACCCCCCCAACAGACATTGTCTACAGGATCTCATACATTGCTCGTGGTGGTGCATCTTGGTGCCACCAATTTGAGATGCAATTTGTTGTTACTTTGTAAAGTTGAACTTTTGTATAGTCTCTCACCTAGCAATTCTTGCTAAGTATACACCCCTGAGAAACTCAGGCACCTTTAGAACAAGAGACATTCGTAAGAATATCCATAGTAGAAATGTTCACAACGGGAAAACTTACAGACAATCCGAAAGTCTGTTAACAGGAGAGTGAAAAATACCACTGTGGCCTGGGCATATAAAACAACGTGGACGAACTTTGGTCATATAAGATTAAGTTACACACAGCATGATACACTTTTTATAAACTTAAAAAAGCTAAAAATATATATATTTTAAGGATTATATCTAATGTAAGAAAACTATAGAAAAGATAAGAAATGCAGGATTTGGGGTGACGGTTACCTCTGTGTGGGAGAGAGGGGTGGAGTGGGAAGAACCGTGAGTTCAGTAGATTATTGCCAACATCCTAGCTCTTTTGGAGGATGATGGATTCACAAGCCCGTGCTATATTATTATTAAATAATAGGTGATTAGTTAGTGATGAATAATGAGAGTATGATGCAAACCAAGGATTATGATTAATCTAATTCTGTGCATGTGAAGTCCAATTAGGGGGGGAAATTCCACCAAACTTGACTTTTAGTCTTAGCACTCTTATGAATCAGCTACGTGATTTTTGCGAATGTGCTCTAGTTGCCTAGGCGTTTGTTTCTTAAACAAAATACAGAGTAAGGACTTGATCATCTGTAAAGAGCCACTGAATTTTGCTAAATGTCTTTGGTTCTATAAAATAAGGTAGTAGTAAGAGTTGGTTTTAATTCACTGTACAAGCAAATGTTAAACGGAAATAAATAGATCATTTAAAATATGAAGTTTTGGTGGCCAAACATTCACTTATGGCTTCAAAAGCCAGTTATTCTCTCCATGAAGTAATCAACCTACCCCCTTATAATGCAGAGTGGTACTCTTGATTTAATTGCTAGTTGCTGCATCCTTTTTGTAGCCCCTACAAGTAAATAAGCTTTAAAATAAGGCAATGAACCACTAAAAATGTCTCGATCATGAATAAGTGATGAGGCCCCCGTCTACAGACCAGCTGCTTGCCAGCACTTGTCATGAGGTTCTGTGAATTATTGATGCCATACCATGGCTCCCATAAATGTCAGTTTCCTGAAGAGGCTCAGAAGGTCTCCCTTCCAGCACCAGGCTGGCGCAGCTGTCCCTCTGTTATAGCCTGGTGCTGTGATGTGAGGAAAAGAACATAATCGCACATCCGATTAAGCTTGGTTCTAATTATTGTGTCAGTACACAGAAGAAAGTACTTTACAGATTGATGATTTTCTTGGGTAGTCAAGAATTAAAACTGAGGACAATATTTCCTTTTATACATTTAACTATTCCAGTCTTTAGAGTACTATAGCTGGAAGCGGTGAGGAACAGGCACTTCTGTTGATAGATTCCAGCACGTCTGTTCACGTTGTAACTTCTTGCTTGGGAATTGTCTCCTCATAAAGGGCCCTTTGAGATGTTTGTTCTAGATTCTGCCAGCCATCTGCTTATAGCTGATTGTCCTGGGAAGAGGATCCTGACCCAAGCTGGGTCAAGCTGATTGTTTTCCCTCGAAATTTGGAATTGGGTTTTGGGAACAACCTCAAATTTCTGCTGAATACTTAGATTTCTACATCCTAATCCTGGGTGTGGCTTTGGCTCTAGTCCTTTGTAAATACCCTGCAGTCCTTATAAAGCATCCCCCTTTTCCTTTAGATAGTGTGATTGGCTAAGGAAGATCTAAACATATCTAGTGCCTCTTTCTTTTTATTTCCTTTTTCTCTTTCAAATAAGAAAGTCTGAGGCTCTACAAATTAATCCCACAGTTCATAAAACAGCCTCATGTTTTGATTCAGAAATAGGTCTGAGTAACTCATTATTTTCCACGTTAGTATTATGGTACATTTATGGTTGGATGTGATCTTAAATTTATCTAGTTTAACTGTCTAATTTTATAAAGAGGAAAATAGAGACCCAGGGAGGCTAATCGATTTGTCCATATTCTCAGTTATTCAGAAAGCAGAGAAATATGGTGCAAGAGTTCTCGCTCCTGATATATATATATATATTTTCAAATAATGCCATTTCTCCTCTAATTTTTCTATAAAAAGGAAGGAAAACAAAAAAGAAGTGTAAAATAATTATAAATGAAGGCTATAGTGTTCAAATATATTGAGTTCTCTATCATTGGGTCCCAAGTGAAATACCACTATGAGTCTTATTTGTTTGTAAAAGGACGTTGTCAGGAGAGAGGTGGACAGTGAAGAATGGACTGGCAGGATTTTGCCAAGCATTGATAAATCTTTGCTGTTACTTTTAAATGAATGATTCTTCAACAGAACACTTCCAACTATGTAAGTCTGGCTTTCAGTAGCAGTCTATGTTAGAGCTGAGTTTAGGTAACTTTTAGGGTTACATAAAGTCCAAACTATATCAAGTTAAAAAATGAAGCAAAGAGATTCAAAATACACTATGTTGTAGACATACAGAGCCAAGCAGAAACCAGGACTGAGGATTCTCTTGCCTCCATCAGTTGCCTGTGGTATCCAGCTAATGAGGTTTGCATGAAGGAAGGCTCACCGACTTTCTGCTGGTGAAAGCACAGGTGCAAAATTTCTCTTGCTGTAAATAAACGAAATCGTCACTAGTCATGTGAGCTCTGGACCTGAGTCTTGTCCCAACATCACTTGTGAATTGAGGAGATTCTCTGAATGTTTTAAACATTGTGCTGAGTCTCAAGTGTTGACCCTTCATGCTATAAATCAAATAGAAAGTGAGTATTTGATGGCAAGGCAGCAGACACAGGACACTTGGGTGATCCCAAGGAAATCAACAGGCCAGCTTCCAGCCTCTCTCACCTCTTTGCTCACTACTTTCCTTGGGATCCCTTTGGTGCCTTATGTTGCCAGTGCCTACTCTAATCACCAAAGAAGGTACCAATTAAGCCACTTTGCACTGAGTGTCACTGGATTTTAAAAGACAGTGCCTGGAAAGGGTAATGATTAACACAACAGCTTGGATTTCTATGGGTGTAATTTTAGACTCTCTTGCCTGGATGAGGAAGTGTATTTCTACCACTTGGGCCAAGGGAGCCTATAGGATACCTTTGTGCGATTTAGAAAAAGGTGGTCTTTTCTCCATGAATGCAGACACGAGCCAGAGCATGCGGCTTGTGAGTGGAGCATGAACTGATTTCAGCCCTGACTCATCAGTCTGGCTGCCCTTGTGCAGGGAGGAACCTGCATAACTGCATCACCAGCCCGACAGCCACACATATGGACAGGTTATGCTGCGATGGGTATTCTTGGTATGGTTCTGCCTCATTCGCAACATACCCCATCTCCCTCCTTTTCTTTCTTTCTCTCTATGTAATCTTTTAGAGGAGTAGAAGACAAGAAGAATTTCATAGAAAATAATTAAAAATAAACTGGTCAATTATTTCAAACCTTAACTAATTAAGGGCAGGAGATTGTAAGCATGCATAGTTTGGCCTCAAATCATCTCTACTCATTACTTACACCTAGCAGTAATGCCAGGATTTTATATTTATATACTTATAATATATAAACATATTTAATATTATATACATAAATTATATACTTATATTTCATATATTAAATATATTTTATTTACATATATTTATATATAACTTTGGTGGGTGATTTTATATATATGCAAAATTTTACATAATTATATATAAAATTATACATTCTATATAGTTATATAATATAAAACTATATATAATTTTAATATATATTATATATTATAATACAATGTATTACATATTATACATTATACATAATATATACAATAGAATAAATTATAGATGTAAAATCACTCACCAACTTATTTTATTCCTAACTCATAGTAATAATATTTATTTTCTATGTTGCTTTAAATAAAACAGCATATAAAATATTTCAACATATAAAGATACACATTTAAAATAATATAAGTTAATTAACATTTTTAATTAAAAACCAATCCACCTAAGTCTGTAAACAGATCTGCTCCTGGTTTGGAACTGACAGTTGGGGATAAGACATTAAGCCAAACGCAGGAATGGGATTTATGGGAACTGCTTTTGACTTTATGCAACTGTTTCTGTCCAATGTGACAGTGCAGGCAGAAGGCCATGGACAGCACAGCAATTCAAAGACACTGCTGGGGACTCGCAGACCCACGAGGCCCCAGAAAGGGTCACTGAGATTCTCAGTGAGGATCTCGCCGATCAATATCTCCCCTGCTGCGGCCCTGGAGAACACCACATGCCATCAATTCGGCCTTGTTCCCCGAGCCTGTGAGCTGGGGATGGGCCTCAGAGGGGTTTTGTGAGGCTTCCCCATGGAGGCCCCCCCCCCGTGGAGCAGCTTGTGCGAGCATAAAGATGCGTGTCTGCAGCAGCCTCTTCAAAGCCGAGTCGTTTCTTCCCCAGGAGCGTCTGCCAGAGCAGAGGAAAAGGGAAGCCCTGAATTTTTCACATAAATAAATAGTCGCGGTGCTGCCAACCTACTCGTCTAGGAAATTCCACTTACTGATTTAAACACAACATTTTCATTCCCCTATCTCATTTACAAAAATTTATATTTCTCTACTCGTTTTTTTCACATGTAAACCCTGTAACGGACGTGACTGCATGGTAATGGAATAGCTCTTTATCACACCTCATGAATACAGGACTTTAATTTTTCCATTTGCTATTGGACAAAATTTGAAAATATCACAAATTTACTCCTTACATCTTTTGGAATAAGAGGGATGACCTCCTACCACTTTCCTTCATAGGAGAGTAAATAAATGAAGATTTGTCCGTCTCAAAAATGATGTTGGTTCCAGCTCACAGACATTTCTAAAATGACCAGTTTGTGTATATAGATGGGATATTACTTAAGAATACACATTATCTATTTCATAATTTAGGAGGTCATGGGTTGTAGGATACACTACTATTTTATGCACCACTAAGAAAGGAAAAATAAAACAAAAGAACTCTTTTACCTTTATTTAATTATGTCACTTTGAGGCATACTTGAAAAGGAAAACATAAGTGAAAGGAATTGGTTAAGGCATTCCTCACATTTCTTCACATTCATGGTCCAACTCTCCTGAAACACTTTGCAACAGAAATTATTGATGTCCTAACAGAACAGTCCTCTCAGCCTATAAAAGCATTGGTGACAGAGAAGTTCTTAAAAAGAAGGCTCCTCTATCATCGCCAGAATTTTCTTCTCAGCCTCTGAGACCTAATCTGCAAGTTTTGATGCTAGTGCCACATGCACACAGGCAAAGACAACTACGTCACAGTCGCAGCTTGGTCAATAGAGATGGCAAGATGCTACGGACAGTAAGATGCATTCTGATTTCAGGGAAGTTAAAATTGTGAATGGTAGGCTGGTGGTTAAGATTCGGCGCTCTCACTGCCACAGCCCAGGTTTATTTCCTGATCAAGGAACCACACCACCTGTCTGTTGGTTGTCATACTGGGGTGGCTGTGTGTTGTTGTGATGCTGAAAGCTACGCCACTGGTATTTCACATACCAGCAGGGTCACCCATGGTGGACAGGTTTCAAGTTTCAACTGAGCTTCCAGACTAAGATAGACTAGGAAGAAGGACCTGGCCACCCACTTCTGAAAGAATTGGCCATGAAAACCCTGTGAATAGGAATGGAGCATTGTCTAACACAGTGCTGGATGGTGAGAGGATGGCACATAAAGATGGAGCAGGATCCGCTCTGCTGTCCATGGGATTGCTAGGAGTCAGAACCAACTCAAGGGCACTAACAAAAAATTGTGGGAAAAAAAATGTTGATCTGAAAATCAGAGGCTCACCCATGGCCAAGTGGTTAAGTTCATGTGCTCTGCTTCAGCAGCCCAGGGTTCGCCGGTTTGGATCCTGGGTGCAGACCCACATACCTCTCGTCAAGCTGTGCTGTCGTGGCATCCTACATAGAACTAGAATGATTTAGAACTAGGACATACAACTATGTGCTGGGGCCTTGGGGAGAAAAAAAAAAGAAGATTGGCAACAGATGTTAGCTCAGGGCCACACTTCCTCATCAAAAAGCATGCTTAAAAAAAAAAAGAAAATCAGTGAACTATTGTTTTCCCTGAGACTTTGACAATAAATATAATTGTCCATAATTTAAGGAGGTTGCCTTACAGGGTGTCTCCCCTTGGAAAACATGTTGTGAGTACTTTGGGGCTTCATTGAAGAGGACCCTAAAAATATGGATAAGGAATAAAATTTCTCTCAATGAGTTAAAATTTAAAATTGACATATGGATCAGAGTGGAAAAATGTAAACTAACCTTAAGAAGTCAGTTGACGTGCAGGTCTGGAGGAACTAACGTTAACCTGTTTGACGTCATTTATGTGTAGAGAAAAAAATTATCGGAATGGTATTTGTTCAACCTTGGAAACTTGGGAAGAAGGAAGAGCCGTAGAAGCAGAAGTTGTCGGTGACTGTCAAAAAACTATGCAATGGAAAGAGAAGTTGAGTGAACAGACTTAAGTAGTAAAGTAATGCAACCAACAGGCTCAGCCTGCTGTCATCAATTCATGTGATCTATGTAATTTCTTTTGTACTGATTCCAAGCCCCCGATTATCTGAGAATGTAGGCTTGCCAATAGGGAGAAGATGCAATAGATTTTGAGTATCGGAGTTTCTGGATAATTATTTCTCATTACAAATTAAATCAATTGACTTTTTAGTTTTATATCCCTGTCTACTGAGTTTTAGTTAAGGAGTCATCCTCCTAGGCTTCGCCACCTCTTATCCTTCAACAGTGAAGGTCTCTAGATAATAGTAATGTCACCAATGCAATAAATATCTTCTTATGAGACTTTCTGGGGATCTGCTTGTTTGATTTCGCAGGAACACACAAATGCATTTTTCTGCCTGCATATCACATTTTTGAAAAATATAGGATATAGCAATAGCGATTGAGTAGGCTACGAGGATTAGAGTCAGCAGTTTAAATGGACATGAAAATTGTCTTGCATGGAGAAATCCAGATTAATATTAGTTTCAGCTAGAGTTACTTTTACATGTGTGGCAGAGTTAGGGTAGGATAAGGGTGGCTCAGAAAGAATGGGACCAGACCAACTGATATGCTATAAGGAAAAATATGAAAAGAAGCTGGCACAATTGATAAGGCAAGTTAGAAATGAGGAGAAATATAAGCAATTTTGTTTTTTTTCTGTTGTGATAATTATCATATATAAATCACTGTTCTCGCGGAGGCTTCCTTACTCTGAAATCCCTGGAGGGGAGGATTTATTTACTATGATGTACCGAGTCCTTTGCAGAAACTAGAGTTTTAATCACACTTGTTTTGTACTTTCCAAAGTACTATAATTTCATATCTACATGTCAGTGAATAGAAAACATTTTCATATGTATCATTTAATTCAATACTTCTAAACAACACTGTGGGTTCGATTTGAAATGCCCAGAGTTTGGGGCCACAGCCAACCTCTAATCTCTCTTATAACTTCTTGCTGAGCCTATGCGGCATGAAAATGGCATACTTTGTCAGATTCAGATTTGCTGAAATAGAGATTACATTTTAGTAAAGTGAACCCATACAACATGATCGATAACCAACTTAATGTAATCTCTCAATGTCACCTGCAATAAGAACATGCAATCTGCAAGTGCCAGTGTGGACCTGCTCGGGATGAAGAATTGTGCCTACGAAGCTGATTCACGACGCCACCGCTCTCATTATTATAGGGGCTGTCAATTATACACACTCACTTGTTTGGAACTTGAGGCTATTATAAAAATTCTGTGAAAGTACCAAGTCTATTAGCAAAGAATTTCAATAAACTTCTAAGTTTTTAACAAGCTATTAAATTATTTATATCTTCCTTTTGCTCCTAAAATCTCTTAGATCATCTTTAACACCACAAGGAGAAAAAAAATATGTATTTTTGCACCATATTCTATAACTCATTTATTTGTATGTTTAAATAGCAGTGTTTCATTATTGCATTTGCTGTAATCAATCAGGAATACTTATTTAATGCGCTCCTACGATGTGTAAGTTCTCTGCTTTGTATATAACGTATACGGTCGTAGCACTCGTACCACTAGAAGTATTTTTGCTGCGGTTGTTCCATTCTAGACAGCTACGCTGAGCCTGTGCTCACGCTGCTGAGTTGGTGTGAAGTTGGAGCTCGTGATTCTTCACCAGGCTTAGATGGGATAAGGGACATTCACCTGAGGACATGTCACAGTGTCTTTGCCAGGGGAGTCCTACATACTAACTCTGAGCTGTTGAACTTGCCTTTATGGGATTTTCTCTAGGTTGACCAGGGGCCCCATGTTGGCCTTAATCCCGGGAGGGAAAACAACACCGCTAAGCTCATTTTGTCATGCTACAAGCTTTATTTCACTGATTCTGCCATTGTGCAAAGCAATGTGGAGTGTTTAGACTGAGATTGCCTCCATAGCATGGGTCATATATATATCAACGGTCATGACTCTTCCTCCTACGGAGGTAGTTTTAAGTTTTGACGATAGCTAAAAGTTATTCAGACCTAAATCTGGTGAATAATATTTTTACTTCTGTCTTTTGAACTAGACTGAAGGCCTATTCAAGATCTGAATTGCATCTTATACATTTATACAGTGTCTTATGCCTCTAGCATGGCACCAGGAACCAAGTGGGTGCTATAATGAAGTGACAAAGATGGTGGCCTCCAAAGTCACAAAAACATGGTTTCTACTCTCCCATTTGATAATTTTTGAATTTAGGCCAGGTATCTACCTATGCTTTCACTGCCTCACACACAAAAGGGGATAATAATACGACCTACCTCATGTGAGCTTGTGCACATAAAGCACAATTCCCAGCGCACAGCGTTTGCTAAATATTTGCATGTTATTATTATTGTTGTTGTTTATATGCTCGAAATGTGGCTGAGGAGTAACTAAGACATTGGATAAATAAATAATATAAATAACTTAAGCAAAATCATATTGCAAGCTGATTGAAAAAGTGACAGCAATATAGTGTTTTAAGGAAGTGTTCAAAACATTATTATTGGGGTTCCTTCTATAAATATGCCCAATCCAATTTAAATATATATCAGCATTTAAGTTGGGATTATCAAGATGTAAGCCTCAATTTTCTCATCTGTATGAGACATGGGGTGTGACCAGCTGATCAAAATTCTCTTTAGCTCCAAATTCTGTGATAGTATAACAACCATAACCTTGTACACAGCACTGTGGGTTTGGTAAAGGGCAAGGAAGAAGGAGAGACCAGGGAGCACGGGATTGTGTTGAGAACTAGCAGGGTTGGGAGGAGGGGTCTTTTTAGAATGTCTTGGGACAACTCACATTCTTTGAGGGGAAAGATGCAGGATATAGACTTTGCTCATAAAATATTGTCCGAATTATTGTTGGGAGGATAAAAGGAGAATGTCTGAAGGTCAGATGTGGGTAATAAAGGACACTTGGGTCAACACGTGTAAACTCTTAGCAAAATAACAGATCAAGATCCAAGTCAGCCATTTTCTACCAAATTATAATACCTGTGTTTTGAAATAAAGTTCTTGTACTGAAGCCTTCCCTGAATTTAGGTAAGGTATTAGATTTTGCAAAAATGTGAACCATGCTAGTTACAATTCTTGGTCTAAGGCCATACAAGTTAATAGTTTCACAAAAGGAAAGTGCTAAATTAGGTACAAGGGTTTAGTGAAATCAGAATTTCCCAAAGTACGTGTCCCGGTGACACTTTGAGAAATAGAAGATCATATTAATTATATGTCCACAATAATAATAGTGATGTTTAACAGCACATTAGGAAAAAGAGTCAAGTGTATTAAACACAAAATTTTATGGATATTGTGCTTTGGATGAGAATAAGTTTTAAAAAAGTGAGTTGAGGGCCAGCCCTAGTGGCCTGGTGGTTAAGTTCAGCACGCACTGCTTTGGGGGCCTGGGTTCAGTTCTTGGGTGCTGACCTATATCAATCGTCTGTTAGTGGCCATACTGTGGCAGTGACTCACATAAAAAAAGAAAAGAAAGAAAAGAAAGATTGGCAATAGATGTTAGCTCAGGATGAATCTTCCTTAGCCAAAAAAAAAAAAAAAAAGTGACTTGATTTAAAGAAAAATGTTTGTTAAATAATTAAATTGGTGGTCTGTGGGCCTCATGAAACTTGTGAAGATGGTATACAAATCACTTAAGTTTGGGAAATGCAGACCTAGTAATTTTTATCTATCAGAAATTGGCTATAAATAGCCCATTAATAACTTTTTAAATGTTCATTTCAACAATTCAATGTCTTTGATAGCAATGACTTGGCCACTAATATAATACTATGCTGGATATTTTGAAATAATTTTACACATATTCTTGATACTATGAGCTCCACACAAACAGATGTTATGTCTAATTTAATGTTTGCTGTTGTATCCCTAGTGCCTGGAACATAATATGCACTAATAAATATTAGTTGAGTGAATAAACTAACAATTATATAAACTTAGGTAAACATATTAAAATTCCAAAAACTGTACCCAGGGAAAACATATAACAATAAGCATAGATATTTTATAAGATGGGGAAATGATTACACTATCTATCTAATATCTGATAGAACACCACCATATTGCACTTACCATTAAAGTTGCTACTAATCCAATCATAGAACCCATCCAATTAAAAGAAAAGACTAACGACTAGAATTAGAAAGAGATTTGCAACCACGTCAGTTAAGGACGTACCAGAGTAACTGGAAAGTCCAAGTGCTGACTTAAAAATTATGGTAAAAAAGATTGATTTGCGAGACTATTTCAGAATTGATTTTTTCTGCCTATTTATCAAAGAGGTTCAGTATTCTTAAATAACTGCAGTGAGAAACAAAGAAACCATAGTTGAATTTGATTTAACGGTCACAAGCTTTGTGAGTTTTCCAAGCTTAGCAAAAGTAAATGGTAGAAGAGTTCCATTTGTGTTGAAAACAATACTTTAATTTTTTGATATAAATGAAGGATTTCCTTTGTAATTTTGTTAAAGGAAAACTGAGATTTGCAGACTTATAAAATTTCCATGATTTTTATATTTTAGGAATAATTTATACACTAAACATTTTTCCACTGTGACAGAGAAAATTAATATCCCCTTTAAAGCAAGATTATCATCATCCAGGAACATCTTTAAAGACTTGAAGTCTGTTGAAACATCATGACACAGGACCCACTGAAAAAGAAAGACTTAACATATTGACTCCTTTGGGACCTTGTTTTCTTCTTTCCTTCGTTATGCTACCATGGAGGGAAGCGCCATTAGAATAAGGCCATGTCTGTAGAGCTAAAGGCAAACTGAACTGGCACCAAAAATTCATTTTAATGACATTGTAAGAGAGTCAGATGCTCAATGGGGCCATGATAGTCCATCCAAACGTTTTCATAAGCTTCCTGCCCAGGGCTTGAAACGGGAGAAAAAAAAATATCACTGGTTTTAAGAGTAAATCCCGCCAAATCCAACTTCTTTCTGATCTCCTCCTTGAAGTTGCTAAAACTATCATCCCCTCTTACTTTCACGACCAACCAAAAATACTTAAACGAGATTGTAATTACTGACAATCAAAACTGTATCATGCAGATAGGCAATGTAATGACAAAAATCCCAGCATCTACGGAAGCTTCTGAGCAAAGTGGATTCTTACCCACTCCTAATTATACATAGACTCTAACAATGTATTGTCACAATGGAGGAAATACTCAAATATTATATGGAAGTTGGAGTATTTTTCTTTCAAATAGGAATGGAGATTAGGATTTCAAAATATTAAAAATGAGTATTGTATATGAGGATACTGAATTTTTTCAAGTAATTTTATCGAGATCACATGGTTTATAACTGAGTAATTTTGGGTATGCATTATTATTTATCAATTTCTGAATATACTTCATCGTGCTCACCCCCAGTAGTCTAATTTTTATCCATCACCATACATATGTGCCCCTTTATCCCTTTGGCCCACCCCCCAATCCCCTTCCCCTCTGGTAACCACTGATCTGTTCTCTTTATCCATGCATTTTTTGTCTTCCACATATGAGTGAAATCATGCAGTATTTGTCTTCTAATAAATAAAATCTAGAACTTTCAAAGGGAAGACAGAACTCGAGGTGAGTAGAGATGGTGGAAATATGATGCTAATAGATAATTCTCTTTCCAGAGGGAGTAAGTATTCTATTGCACAACGTCTTCCTCTGTATTTTGTTTCTACGTAATATTTAATTCAGTTTTCTTTATCTGATCTCAGCTTCCTCCAGCCTCTGTGTATGGAATGAGGTAGCTAGGGAGAGGGGGGAAAAAACCTTGGTACAAAATAGATGTTCAGGCAAAAGTAAGACAGAGTAGTTAATAGATATACTAGCTTGCCAGCTCTCAAACAAAAACTTCACATGGGCGAGCCATTAAAAATCACTTGGGCTATTATTTCCTGTATATCCAGGTAGAATGGGAGCTATGGATAGGAATGATGTAGAGAGCATTTGAAAGTGCTCTGTTTGAAAATATCTTCTCCATATTTTGATTCCTCTTGTTATTCTCTTTGAAATGGAAATACTACTGGAAAGGTAAGATGTTACATTAATATGGCAGAGTCATATCAGATCTCTCTTCTCCTATCCAAGGGAGAACACTAGGGGAAAGCTTTGAAAATAAGGACACGAGAAAGAAGAAAGGAACAAAATAAAACATACAGGAAAATGTTGTTCAAGTTGGCCTGAAATTACAGTTAATAATTAGTAGGACGATTCAGGAGTGTGATTAGTAAACCGAGGGACATCATTGATGATAACTATTACTAGGACATAACTCATTGTGCTTTACAACAATTAACCAACATACTAACAATGTTAAAGTAATCATCTTTTGCAAATGTTTCCCAAATTTACTAACTTACATTGACATAGTTCCTTTTACAAATACTTGGTAGCCAATCTGGATAGTTACTAAATTAATATGTTTTGTGGTCTGTAATTTACTTTTAAAATAATTCACAAGGACAGTTTGATATAATTGCATGTGTATTATATAGTCGATTTACACCCAAGGGTGAGCTAAGCAAGAACACCCACTCCATAGGTGGTTGGCTGAATTTCATTAAAAGACTAGATTGGAGAGGTGGATACTACAAGCATGTAAGTTAGATATATCTTTGCTCAACACCTTGTATTTTGTTAATTAGCATAAGTAAATTTAATTGTCAGTTACATTATGGGGGACGGGGTTTTACTGGTGAAATTACTGATGCTCACCCAAGTTTCCTGGTTAAAATAATTTAGAGAGTCTCCACACTCTTGCATCAAAAGGATGAAGGAATCTAGGGAACACTTTACCTTTTATTTTCATAATGGTGACTGAGGCTGGATTCTTAAATAGTTCTATTTCATCCATTGAATTAGAGGATTCCGGTTGCCTGATTCCAATTATAAAGTAAACACAATCCTGCTTCTAGAATGTTTTCATACTTGCTGCAAGAGAAGCATTCATGCAAGAAGTAGTTGGAATACCTAAAGGGATAGAGAGTTTGGAATTTCGAGTTTACAGAATACGTTATATAGATAACTGTTGAGCCTATTGCTAATAAACGTTTGTCTTCTAATTGCAGGTGGGGCAGACTTTCCCGTCACACTTGTTTTCTTACGCGGTACTGAGATGGGTGGAGAAGTTACCCATATCTACTCACTTATCTCTAACTATTGCTGACTACTGACCTACTAAAAGACCACAGCGACATCGGTCTGCTCACAGCAGTGCATTTATTAGTGTCAACTATATACTGGGCAGTGCTGGCTTCAGTAGTGAACAAGACGGACATCTTGGATCACAGCCCAGACTGTAGTGAACCGGAATTCAGGACAAGGGGAAGAAAAAATTCAAATAATACTAGTAATGATAATTTATATTAATTACAAGAATGTTTAATTATAAGAATTTCTCAGAATGTTTCAATCTATTAAAAAGGAAAAGTGATAAATTTATGCCCCTAAAAGATATGGAAGCCTCTCATTCAAGTCTATATTCTTTATGTAAATAGCTTAGTGTAAATTGCCTTACAGATGCACCCATAGATGATAAGATGTTTAAACACTCGTTGGCTGTTTGGAAAATATTAAAACTTGATCGTGTCTTGGTTCATGTCTTCAAAATTGTACCATTAATATGCACTTATTGTAAGGAATAAACGGAATACTATAGACGAAAGCATCATTTTACCTCTTATAGAAAATCAATAGTAAACACTTTAAGAATTATGATATCCTTTAAACAAAAAGTGAGACATTAATTATATTAAAAATTTGAAGGTTTCAATAAATTTAAAAGCATGTGTTTTGAAAAACTATTTGGTTCTATGGTATAAAATTAGGGGATTAAAATGAATAAGGGGTTTCCAGGTTAGGATGGTGAATCAACCCTGGCATTTTACTTTTGCCCTTCTAAAAACTCCATTAAGGCTAAATAGAGTCTATCTTGTATATACACATGATACATTTTGTGTGTGTGTGTGTGTGTGTGTGTGTGTGTGTGTATTCAAACCAGGACATTCTTGAGAGTAGAAGGAGAGCTATTAATAATTACATCAGGGCAAGAGGAGTAAGATGGGACCATACTGGGCACACCGTGACCTGTGGTCACTCTAACCTAGAGTGAAGTTCAAAGTCAATAAGACCCTCTCAATAACAAACACACAGCTAATCATCATTAGGAATCCGAGGAAAGCTGAGCAGCTTAGAGGTCAGAAAAGAAAAACAAAGAAAAATAAACAGAACAAAAGAACTGAGAGAAAACTAAGAGAGAAGGAGAAAAGAAAAATGTTTATTATCCTTGAGATACAAGAAAAGATTTTGCATTCAAGCAGCAGTACTAGAATACTATTAAAAAGGAATTTTCAGGAACAAAAAGAGCTCTTTGACTTAAAACCATGATGAAAGGTCATTCTAGAAAGAGAGAACAGAGAAATCAGAAGAGACAAAATCACAAACAGAACAATAAAAAGAAATTAAAGGAGTTGCAGTGTCAAAATGAGCACCTATCAGGTGGATGAAAACAGACCTACCCTAAGGCACGTCCTCATTAAATTTTGGAGCATTTGGGACAAAATGAATCTTGTTCTAACTTCTAGAGAGAAGGACAGTTCATATTAAAAGCTTAAGAAGCTACTAGAGAATGTGCTACACCCAAATGAAAGAGTAAAACAAGAATGAGGAAGACAGGGGAAAAAGGAAGCATGAGTTCCAGCGTCAGGGGAGCTGAGGAAATTCTTGAATGAATCAACACTGGTGTGGTGAAGGGAGGGTTCATGACGATGTATGCCCAGATAGCGAGAGCAAACAGTCTAGATTGGAGCAACGTGAAACATCAGCAAGATGCCCACTATTATTTTACAGTCTTTTGGAAACCGAGAACAGATTATGTCAGAATCCATTCCGCACGTGGCTTGTTTCAACCATGTACTAATAAAGTTCCTGCTCTCACCTCCATGTCCTGCTGCCCAGGTCAGCTAAAGCACTCATCTCACCTCTGAAAAGCATGCTGACTGTCTTAGTCCTGAAACCTAGAGGTACACCAAGTGAGCTTAGAAGCAGAGGGGACAAATATGATTCTGGTGAAGAGAGAATACAATAGATGTATACAAAAGCAAAAAAGGGATAATAGTAATTATGATGATGATGATATAGCAAGTTCTTTAGTGTTACTTTTTAATGCTGATTTCTTTTGCTCAAAAATACGAGTAGAAATGGATTTGAGATTAATAATCATGCGAAGGGAGGTCAATTCTAATAAAGTCCTCTGCGCATAAGTGTAACAGACTTTTGACAGCTTCGTCCACAGGTGTATCTTTTTCCAAAGTGATTTTCTCACTCTTCACACATGTGACAAATGCTGTCCTGTGGCAGTCGTTTATAGAGGGCACTGATGAGCTTCAGGGCTTCTAGTTTAAGTCAGTCCCCGGAAATATGACTCCACATTTGCCAGTTCAGGCAACACGTAGTATTGGTGCAGTTTACTATTTCACCTTCTCGGTTGCAGCGATCAGACCAAGCCACCAGATAAGAAGAGAGGCTGGCTGCTATACAAGACTCTCCCAGCAAAATTGCCTGGCACCTTCAGATATGGAAATTGATTCACTCAGAGGGAACGAAAGGTGCCCCGCCAAACTGAAAAACATAGGGTTTGGAGAGATGGAAACCCAGGCACGTTGGCTTTAAGTTTAGCCAGAAGAGAGAGAGGGATTCCTAGTGAATTTGTGTGAGATTATTCCTTCAATTTTTGGTTTTTGATCACAAAGCAATGGGCCAATCTTGACTGGATTTTGCAAGACTTTTAAATATTTTTCCCTCCCGCCTGACAGACAAGCTGATTATTGTGGGCAAGACAAGAGTTTCAGACCCTAAATGTCAGAGGAAAGCAAACAATAGTCCGTAGCCATAGACTATGGGAAACCATGCTCAGCTTTTAAGCAGGGAAGTTGCACAAGAAAGGCAATGCTTTTAAAGCACAAAAAAGGCAGTGTGTTTACAATATTGTTCAGGCAGGTGTGTAAAAATATTTGAAGGTGGACACATTTGCGTCTGAGGTACCATTTTGGAGGCTCAGAAGTGACTGGTGGCCTGTTGTAGACTTACCCTGTCTCTTGGTTTTACATCGCATCCTTTCCCGGACCCTGTCCCATGGCATGGGCCTCCCTGGACTTCTTATAGTTTCCGACTCCTTTTCTTGATTTAAAGTTCGAAAACCATTTGAGAACTTTGTAGTATTAACCTATCACTATGACTAACACAAAATGAAGAGATTTAAAAGGAAGCCTGGCAGGTAGAAGCCATCTGTGGAATAAGAGAGTGAATCCAAAAGAGAGTCTTGGCCGAGTGGGTAATCAGTTACGGAGAAGAGCCCTCTTTCCCAGCTGTGTTTGATCAGTGAGTTGGTTCCTAGATTTTCAATTGAAGCTGTATGAACAGAATTGAATTCAAAGATTTATACTGATTGTGAGGAACTGAAATAGCTGAGCGTGTGCAGCACAAGTTGCTGAGTGATTACAAAGGTTTATAACAAAGACAGCTTGTGAGAGGTCGACAAAGCGAAGATGTGACTGAAAGGAGACAGAGGGGAGCTATTCAATGTGTAGGTTAACGACAGAGGAGGTAAACTAGGTTAGGAGACAGAAAGAGGAGAGAAAAAGCCTTTGATGAGAAAAAATAAAAATGAGTGGAAGGAATAAAATGGAAGAAGCCAGTGTTTTGAGGCTTACACTTTAGGCCGTGAACACATAAGAGAAATGGTTCATGCCATACAGGAACATGAAGGGGTTAGAAGCGTAGTCATGGCCAATTCCTGGACGTTAATAAGCCCTAAGAGAGAATAGCAAAACTGTGTCCTCATTTCTAGGTGACTTTCTTGCAAAAAAGCGAAGAAAGAGGCACCATAATCATATTAAATATTATGGATGATACCCAATACAATTCCATTCAATCTTGTTACCTTCTCAAACCAGATTTTGTTAGATTCAGTTTAAGATTTTACATTGAAAAAGTAACTAGATATTGACAACAGAATTTAAATTATCTTGGAAGCCTTAAAAGATGATCCTAAAAGAATTTAAATTGTCCTAAAAATCAAACCCTAGGGGATGATTTATCTAGGAACAGGAGATACACAAGTTATCCTATAAAGCTCTCAGAAAATTATATTAGAGAAAATACTTGTAATTGAATTAAGAGCTAAAATTGACAATAATTGCCTAACGGTTTATATACTGATTTCATTTAAAATGTATTCTCTGATTAAAAACCCCAAGGCATTAGTTGGGCAATTAGGAAGTAAATAGTTTATAGCAAAAATGCTGTCCAAGCCATAGATAATGAATTAGAACGGTGTAAGGAAGTTTTGATGATAATGAAAAGACGTGAAGAAGAGATGCTTATTTCACAAATCATAGAACAAATCGTACTACAGAATCCAAAGTGAGGAGTTACTGTTTGTATGCACACGCACACACACATAGTAACTATGAACTCTGCCCCTGAATCACACAAGCCTGGATAAGAAGTAAATTCTGCAGCTTACTAGGTGTGTGACCTAATTTCTCTGAGCATTAGTTTCCATCCCAAAACCAGGAATAAGAGTATTATGACCTACCTTATGGGGTTGTTGTGAATTATTGGATAAGTTAATGTGTGTGATCTACTTAGAATAGTGCCTGGCATTTAGTTTGCCCTCAATAATACACATAGCTACAAGTATAAAACGTAAAATCTTTATCACATACTTCCTAACACGTTAGTAATTTTATCTTTAGCTAGTAAGCAATTTTTATTTTTGCTTAGCTCTATTTTCAAAATTTCCTAAATTGAACAATATGTTAAAAGCCATAAGACAAGTAATAATAAAGCTTAATGTTTTGTAAACCAAACGTGGCACTCAAAAGTAAGTGGCTTCTTCAAAAGGTAAGAATAACTGTAGCTGGAATCATGAAGAACATACAGAGGCACAGACGTATGTATGGTAAGGAGATTGTGAAGATGGCCCCCAGGGTTCCTGCCCCCTCGTGTACACTCCCTTTGTGACGCCCACTCCTTTATGTGGGTGGGGCCAGTGAAGATAATGGGATATCACTCCTTCGGTTAGGTTACTCTACATGGCAAAGGTGAAGAGATTTTGCAGGTGTAAGTAAGGTCTCCAGTTGGCTTGAGTTAATTCAACAGGTAGTTATCCTGAGCAGGCATGACCTAATCAGGTGAGCTCTTGAAAGAGACTCTGGAGGTCAGAGAGGTCCTCCAACTGCCATGTTATGAGAAGGACGCACGGCAGGGACCTGGGAGCAGAGTCTAGAGCTGAGAGCAATCCAGAGCCAATAGCCATCAAGAAAATGGAGTCCTCAGTCTTAAAACCACAAGGAACTGAACTCTGTCAACAACCTGAATGAACATGGAAGAGGATCCCAAGCCTCAGATGAGATCATAGCCCTGCTGACTCCATTTCAGCCTCTGAGACCCGGAGCAGTAGACCCAGCTAACCTGTGGCAGACTCCTGACCCTCAGAAACTGTGAGATAATAAATTGGTATTATTGTAAACTGCTAAGAAAATGAATATGATAGAGAAGGAATTGCTTTGCTTTGCTTTGCTGGGGGGGGAGGGAGATGGGAGTAGCAGTCAGGAGGGGTAGGTTCATGATACTTTCCACTAGAGCCCAAGCGCATCACCCCAGCGACTCACTTCCTTCCTGCTGACACTTCGCTCCTGAAGCTTCTGAGAAGCATAATAATAACTAAAATGATATTACTGAGTATGAGTGCTTAGGAACTTGAGTAACAAGCTCTCTATAAATATTAGATTAAAAAGACACGAACAGCTTTTACCATTATAGGGGATAATAGAATTTGATCAGCTAAATCCCAGGGCTTTATCAAGCATAAATTATATAAACAAGCTTAATGGCTTTTTGATAAAACTACAAAAGTAGTGCTGGGAAGAATGCAGGAGGTGTTCCTTATTTGGACTTTAAACTTCACACGCTACAACACAGATGCTTCCTTAAATTTTAAAACATTAAATATGAATGCAAGGAGAGGATGAAGAACACGAGTTAGAGGATAGAATATTAAGAAAAACATTGCTTTTGATTTAGGGATAAGCAGTAAGTTTCCAAGGATAATAACTAGATCTAGCTTTATTTGCAAGAGTTATTATTAATCATCAGGCAGAGAGAACTAAATGAAGCTTGAAATATAAAAGTTCAAGGTTTCTAGAAGACGCCAGTAAACATCTTAAGAAAACAGAAATAAGACGCTTAAATGGTAGAAAAACATACAAATAAAAGAGGTATATACTCAAAATACATGATAGTATACATTCATAAAAATTATATTTATAACACCAAATTTTCAGACAGAGGATAAAAATGGAGAAGGAAGGCAAGGATAACAATGACCACATTTTATAATATGCCCTAAGGTCTAAAAAAGGAAACCAGCCTTTGGTTTGCACAGAATGATGAATTCTTCTACAGATGTTTCAGTGAATATATTCTCTCCTCACTGCCAACTTTCCAGCACTTGAAGTGCTCTGTCATTTAGGGCGCCCCTTAATTTCCAGGCCACGTAGCTCTGAACTGCAGATAGTCAAAAGAAGAATCGCATGGTAGAAGAACTTCCTTATGATAAAAAATGAAGAGTGCCAATTTATGTCAAACTTGGCCAAGAAATGAGTAAATTCAAGCTTGTTTAAGGCAAGAGGATTCTGTCTCTAAATTATTTGACTGAAAGTAGTGATATTTTTCTTTCATGTTCCATGGTAATCATAGAATTTTTTTTAGAATGGGAGGCAGCGTAAAGATCACCTCATTCCAATTCCTACACTTTATTTACAAGGAAACCGAGACAAAGAGATTAACTGATGGGCTCCAACTCCTACAGGGAATTTGTTTAGCATCTGCCTACAGCACAATTCTACTAGGTTGAATGACAGGCCACAGAAGGCAGCACAGAGTCCCATCCCTTCCCAACCTGCTCCCATCTTCTGTGCTCCAACTCACAGACTTATCCAAGGCAGAAGCCTGAGAGTCATCTTCTCCTTCTGTCTCACCAGCCAGTCTGGCCAACTCAACTTTCTAAATATTTATCAAATCGATCCCCTGCTTTAACTGACTGCCACCACCTTAAATCGCAGTTTCAACTCCTGGATTACAGCAGGGGCCTTCTAACTTACCTCCCTGTTTTCTGTCTTGGTCTCCTTTGGAGAATCCTATTCATAGCTTGCCAGAGTCCTGCATTGAAATACAATCTCATCGATTGCTTGCTTTTCTCTCAGGACCAAGTTTCAACAGCTTTGCGTGCCATACAAAGCATTTTATAAGTTGGTCTATTTTTCCTTGTCCTCGTTTCCAGGCCCCATAATACCTACTTGTTCAAGACTCAGCTCAAGAGTCAGATGTTTTGTGGAAGATTTTGCTGCTCCCTGAGTCTAGGTTAACTGCCCATTCTACAGTTCCTTAAAGCTGGCTATGCAGACCCTTTGGGAGGTTCATCACTCCTGGTCATACCACATTTCCTGGATCCTGGTTGCTGTTTCTCACAATACTTACTGTACACCACCTCATGCATTATAACATTTGTATTGATCCAAAGTTGCTCTCCATCCTCCAAATCTTTTTATCATTCTCTAGGAGACAAGCAGTCACTTCCACATCCACATGGATGACCCATTCTTCCCCAAAAGACTCTTTGACACTTTTCCTCCTCTTACTCTCAGTTACATTCTCCTACGCACTTACTGAGTAGTTCATCACCAGAAACCTGATCTCTATCTATTGAGTTCCTAAGGGCTCATTCCTGAGATGCCTTCTCCCTGTTTACATCATTCCCTAAATGATATTATCCTTCCTCATATATACACATGCTAACAATTAGCACATTTGTATCTTTAACCCAAATATCCTTTTTGGGGCTTATCCAACTTCAAAATTTGCATCTCAACTTAGATGGCATATAACACCTCATATTTAACTAGGTCAAAACTGAATTCTTGAATTTCCTCTAAAGCTGTTTTGCCTTTAATTTTCCACATCTTTCAAATGGCACCATAATTCAGCTAGTTATTCAACTAATAGATTCTGGAGTTATTCTTGATAACTGTCTTTAACCATCCTTATCCCATCTGTCACCAATCCTGACAATACTACTTTCAAAACGGACCTGAAATCCATCTCTTTTTTGTCACTTAAGCTGTCATCACCCTAGTCCAAGGAAGCATCCTCTTTCCCTTGGAATTCCACACAAGCTTCAGAACTGGTCCCGGTGTTTTCACTCATGGCACCCCAAGGGGTGGTTTTAATTAAGATGCTCTCATTCTCCTGCTTAAAACCTCCCCATGGATTCCCACCCACTGCACTGAAAAGTAGTTGAAAAAATAAAAACCAAGCTTTTTTTCTGTACTACCATCCCACCTGCGTGATCTGCTCTGGCCCCGCCCATCTTCCCGCCTCATCCTGAGCCCCTCTCCGGGCTCGCCACGTTCCAGTCACTCGGTTTCAGTTCCTTGCCATGAGACAATCTCTTTCACGCCTTGCAAAGTTAATTTATAGGACTCATTTCCCTTGCTCTGCTTTTTTGACTGCTTTGTTTCTTTTCATGCTTCAGATTTTGGCTAAAGTGTTGCTTCCTAAGAGAGGTCTTATCTAAAATTCTCTATCCAAAATAAATCACTCCTCACAATTCCATTACTTTTCCATAGAGAAAAATTACTTGTTTACTTTTTTTATGCTTGTTTTTATTATTAGTTGTGAACATGGTGAAGGCAATTACTTTTTCTACTTATTCTCACACAGCACAGTTCCTGGCACATAGTGAATATATGAATGAAAAAACCTTGACAAAGGATCCTAGAAGTATGCTTAAACATGCTATTATTTTCTTTCCAGAAAGACTATGAAGAGATTCACATGTTTTTGCGTGTATTAAATAGTTTTTAATTAAAATTTTTCTTTGAGGTGATGCAGATTCATATGGAGTTGTAATAAATAACACAGAGAGATCCCCTGTGTCTTTTATTCAGTTTCCCCCAATGGCACCATCTTGCAAAACCATAGGACAGTATCACAACCAGAATATGGACATCGGTACAGTGAAGACACTGAACACTTCCATCACCATGAGAATCCCCCATCTTGCCCTTTTCTAGCCAACCCCACTTGGCTCCCACCCCATCTCCTCCTTAGTCCCTGTCAATCACTAATCTGTTCTCCATTTCCATAATTTTGTCATTTCAAGAATGCTGTATAAATGAAATCATACAGTATGTAATCTTTTAAAATTGGATTTTTTTCATTCAGCATAATTCTCTAGAGATTCATCCACATTATTGCATTGTATCAGCAGTTCATTCCTTTTTATTGCTGAATAGTATTCCATGGTATGGGTGGACCAAGCTTGTTTAACCATTCACTTGTTACGGGACATCTGGGTTGTTTCCAGTTTTGGGCTATTACCAATAATGCTGCTATGATCATTTATGTGCAGGTTTCTGGGTAAACATAAGTCTTCACTCCTCTGGGATCGATGCCCAGGAATGCAATTGTAGGGCCATACAGTACTGCAATTGCATGTTTAGTTTTTAAAGAAACTACCAAGGTGTTTCCCAGAGTGGCCATCTCTTCCATTGTGTTGCTGATCCCATCCACTGAGCTTTTTATTTTGGTTATCATATCTTTTCATTATAAAATTTCCAATTGGTTTACATCTTCTATGTCTTTGCCAAGGCTTTCTGTTTTTGCATTTACTTCAAGAATGTTTGTAATTGCTCGCTGAAGTATTTTTATCATGGCTTTTTTAACATAATTGTCAGATAATTCTAGTATCTCTATTGTCTTGGTGTTGGCATCTATCGGTTGTTTTCTTTCTTTTAGTTTGAAATCTTCCTAGTTCTTGGCATGATGAGTGATTTTTGTTTGAAACCTACACATTTTCATATTATGTAATGATGCTCTGGATATTAGTTAGACCTTCTGTTCTAACTGGCTTTCTCCCTGGGCAGAAGAAGGGAGGGTGCTGTCCCATTACTGCTAAGGTACAGGTGGAAGTCCACTTGGCTTTCCTTGATACCCAAGGGGAGAGGCTAGGCAGGCGGTGAGTTCTGGGATCCCATGTGGTCCACACTGACACTGTCGTGGAAGTGGCCTCACTACTACTGGGCAATGGTGACAGTCCTGACTTGCCTAGGCCTCCTCTGACACTACCCTGGTGTTGAGGGGAGGGTGCCCTGTTATTGCCAGGTTGGAGTCCGGTCCAGGCTCCCAACATGGTGTTCCCTGTCACTTGTGGCGGGGAGGGGGTTACTGGATGGTGAGAACGAAAGTCCTGGCTCTCTGCTTGGAATTCCCTGCACCTCCACAGAGGGGTGTTGAAGCACTTCACTACAGCCTCCTGAGGGTGGGAGGCCAGGCTCCCCGCTTGGCCTTTGCTGGCATGGGTAGGAATGTGGCATTAGTTTTTCCTGTGGTATTTGGCTGGAGTATAGCATTTACTGCCTAAAAGTTCTCTGTCGTGTCAGGTTGCCCTTTTCCTGGTCCTTGGCTGGAGAGAGCAGGTTTTGTTGGGGCTTTGTTTGTCTGCACACGTTGGCATTTCCAGATTGCCAACTTCTTCAGCTCTGAGTCTGGGATCCGTGAGACAAGACAAAAACCCAGGGCACTCACCACGGTGTTGTTCTTGGATCCCAAGGCCCCTAGCTTGTCTGCATTTTTTCTTCACCTTCTAGAAGCTTCTCAGGTTTGTTTGATTCATAGTATCCAGAGTTTTTAGTTGTACTCAGTGGGAGAAATAGGGAAAAGTATGTCTACTTTATTTTCTCAGAAAGCAAAGTCTCAAACTTTATGTAATTACTGATAAATAGATGGGCATCCCTTTGAAACGTAAGAATCAACAATAACGTGTATTAGTTTCTTAGGGCTGTTGTAACAAAGTACCACATTAGGGGACTTTAAGCAACAGGAATTTATCCCATCACAGTCTGGAGGCTAGAAGTCCAAAATCAAGGTGTCAGTAGGATTGGTTCCATCTGGGCTCTGAGGGAGAATCTGTTCCAGGCCTGCCTCGGAGCTTCCAGATTACGATCAGTAGCCCTTGTGTTTCTTGGTCTAGGTCAGAATAACTCCAATTTCTGCCTCCGTCTTCACACAGCCTTCTTCCTTGTGTGTGTGTCTGTGTCCAAATTTCCCTCTTCTTACAAGGACACCAGTCATGTTGGATTAAGGACCGTACTCTGATGTGATCTCATCTTAACTAGTTCTATCTGCAATGATTCTATTTGCAAATAAAGTCGCATTCTGAGTTACTGAGAGGCAGGATGTAAACATATCTTTTTGGGAGACACAACTCAACCCATAATACCACAGATGACAGACTCAAGACTTTAAAATACTCCATAAATAATATAGTGTATATTTTCGTGTTCTCCATAGATAGAAAAATGTAAGCTCTTTGGAGGAGCTGATAACTGAATTTGGGGAGATAAGGTATGTACTGGGTTGGATGTCTCTCCCCAAAATTCATGTCTGCCTGGAACCTCAGAATGTGACCTTATTTGAAAATACGGTCTTTACAAATGTAATTAATTAAGATGACATCATACTGGATGAATGTGGGCCCTAAATCCAATGACTGGTGTCCTTATGGAAAGCCATGTGAAGACACAGAGAAGACACACAGGGAATAACGTCATGTGATGACAGAGCCAGAGATTAGAGGGAGGCATCTATGAGCCAAGGAATATCAAGGATTGTCAGCAATCACCCTTCTTCCCTAAAGCCTTTAGGGGCAGCATGGCCCTGCCTACACTGTGGTTTCAGACTTCTGGCCTCAGTTACTGCAACAGAATAAATTTCTGTTGTTTCGAGTCACCTGGTTTGTGGTAATTTGTTATGGTAGCCTTAAGAAACTAGTACAAGGTACTTATACAAGTAACCAAAATGTGAAGAAGATGCATTAAGTGACATAGAAGTGGAAGAAAACCCACAATTCCATGAGGATTGATAAGAGGGAAGAGTCTGATTGATCAGAGTTGAAAAGGTGGTTCAGTGGTAAAGGGTATGTTGAAGATGAGGAAGAGCTTCATGAAAAAGTTTAGGATTCAAGACAACTTTTGAGAGATAAGTAAGTTTCCAAAGAGAGTTTCAAGAAATGATATTGTAGACAGGGAAAATGGCGTGAAATTTAGTGTGAAACAGGGCAAAGCGTATTTGGGGAATGAAGTCCCAAGGACACAGGGTGGAAAAAGGGGAGCGCTAGAAAGTTTGTTGGTGTTAAATGTGAAGAAAGCTGAATGCTAAGTTGAGGCCCTTTCCCATCATTCAGCAGTTAGTGTGGAGCAGGGATGTCACATGATCACAGTGCTATATTAGGAGCCTTTATCTAGCAGCCTGCTGACAGCTGGTCTGGAGGTAAGGGCAGTAAGAAAATATGGGGGGACCTGACCCCGTGGCCGAGTGGTTGAGTTCACGTGCTCTGCTCCAGCAGCCCAGGGTTCACAGGTTCAGATCCTGGGCATAGATCTACACACTGCTCATCGAGCCATGCTGCGGTGGCCTCCTGCACAGAGAAACTAGAATGACTTACCTCTAGGATATACAGCTATGTACTGGGGCTTTGGGGAGAAAAGAAGAAACAAACAAATAAAAACATGATTTTCAAGAAGTACTGTGGAAGAGAAGTTGAGAATGTAACAGTTATCTGAGGGGACCAAGAGATATCAAGAGGTTAAAATATTTGACTGAATTGAACAATAAAATATTCAAGAAGGGAAAAACTTCAAGTCTTCCCTTATGATTCAACATGAAACATCATAAGGATAAGATGAGGGACACTTTACTTATTTGATAAGGTTAAACAAAGAACTAAAACTTGGACATATTAGTTGACAGTAGTGTGGTAACCATTATTTGAATGAATTTCTTGTCCAAAAAATCAGAGGAGACCCCCTTCTTCTTGCCAGGCCCTAAATTAATTGTGTTTTCATTTTGTTTGTTCCATTTTTTTTAATTAGTAAGTGAATTAAAACCTTAGGGTTCCAGAGGCTGGCCCAGTGGTGCAGTGATTAAGTTTGTGCACTCCGCTTCAGTGGCGCAAGGTTCACCAATTCGGATCCTGGGCACGGACCTATCCACTGCTCATCAAGCTACGCTCATCAAGCTAAGGTGGTGTCCCACAAAGAAGAACTAGAAGGCCATACAACTAGGATATACAATTATGTACTGGGGCTTTGGGGAGGAAAAAAAAAGAGGAAGATTGGCAACAGAAGTTAGCTCAGGGCCAATCTTCCTCACAAAAAAAAAAAAAAAAAGAAAAGAAAGAAAAACCCCCACAAGATTTGGGTTCAAATTATATCTTTAAAGAAAAAAATAAAGCTTAGGATTCCAAAGAATAGATCTAAATAAGAAGTGATTTTCAACCGAGTGTTTTTGGTTTCTGCCCAAGTTTACATCAGATATTACCTGCCAGCAAAGTCTCTTTTCTTGAATTTTCACTATGTCTGCACAAATGAAAAGCTTTTCTGCATCACACCCTATCCTAGTAAGAAGAAATAAAAAGAGGTTGAGCATTCCCCAGACATTGCTTCTTCCCCAGAGAAGATGTCTTGCTCCCATTTTGAAAATATGTGATATATTCAACAGTGATAACACCCAATTACATGTGGGTCACTGAGCAGTGTGGCAGCTCTATTCTTTAACAGAAGTGTTATAAAGTAAGGCACATATCCCCTTTCTCATGACATAGTGTGATACAGCAAGACTTCATAGAATGTCTCGTGCTGTCCTCTCTTCTTCTTCAACATATATCCCTTGGAAATGGAACAGCCCTAGCCAAGCTTTGTGGTACCATGCTCTCCTAATGATGTCAAGTTCCTGTTCTTTCCAGATGAAGGAAGGGTTAATGGGTGAGAAAAGACCAAAGATTGCCTGCTGGCCTTCAAGGGTCCCTGACATACCGATGCCCATAACTGTCTTGAATGATCAAAGCAGAATATTCTAACAGCAGAAAGTTATACTCTACTCGTCACTGCTCAGACTCATCTAGAGTATTGGGTTAAACTGTAGTCCTGCTCTTTAAGGGAGATATCAATGAAGATGAAATCTATGTTTCTGAGTGCAGGCTTCAAGTCACAGGAAGTAAACCAGCCCTTCATTTTGTGTGTTTTTCACATGAAGACTGCATACATTATGGTTTTATTTTCTAATTCTCCTTTGAGATGAATATAGGAAAATAACTAAAGTAAATTCTTACTTCTCCAAGGCTAGTCGGGATACCCTGATTTCCCTTGAGGTTAACAGTTGACTTTAATTGTAATATATATATATATATATATATATATATTATACATATGTATCTCCCTGTATGTGTGTGTGTGTGTGTGTATATATATATATATATATATATAAGGAGAAACCAAAATCAAGATTCTTATAGATTAAATCAAGTTCTCATAGATTATACTTTAGTTCAATAAGAATAAAATGAACGTTAACAAGAAAGTACCCAAGTGCATTGACGAGTCCAACCATCAGTGAGCTCTCAGATCAAGGTTTCTGGTGAGTAGGTTCCTCCTCTGGGACACTCTTAGAGTTCTTGGCATGGGAGGATATTTTAGGGATGACAGACCCCATTTCACCATTTTCTCTACACCCTTTCCCTACTATACTCATGTCCTCATCATTCTCTCTTCCGTCCTGTGCCGTGCCTGGCTTCCTGACATTGCTGAACATTCTCCGCTGGGGTCTGCTGGCCTACGGCACTGTTTAGCGTTCTCAGTTCTGTTGCACAATCCTACTTCCACTTCACACCTACTGATCCGAAGTCTCCAGGGGTGGAGCCAATAAGTTAGTATGGAAAAGAAAGAAATCCTCCATAAATGATTCTGAAGCATAACCAGATTTAAGAATGACTGGCCTCAAACAGATTTGAATTTGAATCTTGCCTGAATGATATAAGCAAGTTAACTCTCTAATCCTTTAAAAAATAATAATAATAATACTTTACTCCTGGGTAACCTTTACTGAAAGCTTACTACGCATTAAACAATATGCTAAGATATGTAGATTATCTCATTTCATTCATATAATAGTGCTATAAAGTAGATATTATTATTCATCTATTTTACAGATAAACATACTGAGGCTTATTCAATTTATTAAAGTTGATAAGGTACCCAAAATTATACATCTGGTGACTAATGGAGCCAGGATACAAACCCAGGTAGTCTGAGTAAAGAATCTATCATGGTACCTGATACATGGTAAACAGGCCATGTAGCACTCCTCATCAATGGCATCCTATAATCATTATCCTTATCATCATAGCCACAGGAGTTCATAGCAAATGCTGATCCTCTCCTGGAGCCAGTAAACAACAAGGCAATGCCTCACACTCTTCTCCAGGTTTTTGGAGGGTAAGACATTGCCAAGTACCGACGGAAAATACGTTCTTACTTTAGAGATCTCTACATCTTACGCACTGCTGGGGGAGTTTATAGGAAACCACAATCTCATTTCATAGCCCTGAAATTTAATATAGAAGGGAAGAAAAACTAGCTTCTCTTCCCAAGCAGAAAACCCCAGATAAATTTCATGAAAGTGGAAGGTAAGTTTTACTAGTGTCAGAAAGGCATTTCAGTACCCAGAAAACCTCCTTCTGTACCCATGGGGAACCAAGGAGGGTCTGGAGTGGTCTATAAGCTTCCTCAGACATGGGCAATGCAGACAGTTGAGCAGTGACACTAAATTTCCCTGTCTAGGTCACTCGCGGAGGCTGCTTAAGTGGCCAGTTCTTTTTGTAGACTTCAACCTTGCAATTCCACTTTCTGCGTTTTCCCCCTACGCACTGATTTTTTTAAATGCTATTATTAACTTCAAGTCAGAAGGTAGGTATTAAAAAAATACAATGTTGGAAGGTTTTATTGCTTTAGAAATACATTTCACCATTTTACCTAACAAATTCCCCAATACTTAGCTTATCACATGTTGTGATAAGAATAAAGCACAGACGAAACAAACTTCAGTGGCACTATTTATTCTCAACGTATAGAAAAGCAATGTTCATGAAACAGAAATATGACAGAGTTACCTGTCATGTTGCAGTAAACTTTCAGAGGCCCCAGAGGTCCGCTGCCATCAGGATCTATCCAGTAGTAGTTTGACGTCTGGCCTAGGTGTTTGTATGCTTCGCAGGAAGGCTCGTAGATAGCTGGAATGAAAGATCCTGCATGAGCACAGCACGAAACAGATGGCTCCCCCGATAAATGCCCCAGTAACACATCAAATGCTGGCAAACTGCTGTTTAGGAGTGTGTCCTCTTGTTGGAACAAGCATTCTTTTTCTTCACATTTAAATTCATGTTTTGGTTCTTACTCTATAAACATTTCCGATCTAATACATAAATATAGCAAATTCCTTCTATGGCTTTATAGTTGGAGAAAAGTCTAAAACAATCAACAAATTGTTAAATAAGTGTAATGTTTATTGCTTTGGGCTCATGCTCGCTGAAAAAAATATTTAATCTATAGTGATTTATAGACAGCACCTCCTCACTGTAAGGGATGTTAGTTTGAAAGGCCATAAAGATTGCCTGCGTTGTTGGGCTATCAACTAAGTGATCAGAGAAAATCTCTCTTTCTCTCTCTCTCTCACACACACACTTTTTTGCATAGATAGTATAAATTTCCCGCAAATAGCATGGGATTTCAAATCTTCCTTTATCTCAGGGAAAAGGATGTCCTTCCTTCATTTTATTTGTTACAGGTGTTTTAATTACATCAAATCTAGTTTGTGTAGAAAGCTAAATCAATGTAATGAAATTAAGCATAGGTTCTTTTTCATTGTTTTCCTTTTTGTTCCCATGCTTCTGACACATTTGTTTTTTTCTCACAGAGACTGCACCTGTTTTCAGAAGTACAAAATGGACATTTACATATCTCCTTTGCAGTCAGAACTTCTAAAACACTATTGCAAAAATTTTTTTCAGGATTCTTTTTCTTTTTTTTTTTTGCCAGGAAAGATTTGCTTTGAGCTAACATCTGTTGCCAGTCCTCCTTTTTCTTCTTCTTCCCCAAAGCCCAAGTACACAGTTGCACATTGTAGTTGCAAGTCCCTCCAGTTCTTCTATGTGAGCTGCCACCACAACATGGCTACTGACAGACGAGTGCTATGGTTCCGCACCTGGAAAGGGAACCTGGACTACTGAAGTGGAGGGCCCCAAACTTTAACCATTAGGCCATCAGGGCTGTCTTGAGAAAGCTTTTTAAACAGCTCCACATTGACACCTATGATGAATTTGAAAGGTCTCTATCCAAAACGAACAACTATTTTTGGTAAAAATCTACCTATATGATATACAAGTAGTGGGGTCTTTTGGTAAAGTGCACTTGAATTCATACTCCTGTTGTCTGTTAAATTATTAAGGAGGAGGTCTGATTCTCAGCCTCCCCTTTCTTCCTTCCTCTTCCACGGTCTCTGTGCTTCCCTTTGGCTTTCCACGGTTTCCTCTCTCCAAAGATGTTAGACCTTAAATTCTGTTTCATTTCAACAGCAACACACTAAACTGAAACAATTCTAAAATTCTTTGATTTACTTAATCCTGCTTTCCTCCCCTCCCTCTGTCCTTCCTCCTGCACAGAGTTATTGAGTACCTATGAAACGTCCAGCAGTGGATTAGACAACAGGAATGCAGCTGTGAACAACACAGTTTAGGGACCTTTGGAGGAGGGTTTGTTCACTCACTATTTGGGTACTGCTCAAGCACAAAGTGCTATTGGAAGAGGAGGTGGCTGCTCTATTAACTTTTGACAATCTCTCTCCAGATTACTACAATTTTTGTGTATAGTTCAAAATCATCCAGAGTATCAGATTCAAATTCGAAAGATTTTTTTTTAGTCCCTTCAGCCAATCTGCCATTAACACCTTTTAACTTTCTCTTCTAATATTTAATAATGAGTCATTCTTTTTTCCCTCTGTCAACACCCCAGTCATCCTTATCATCTTGGATTTGGTTTACAAAAATTGCCCTATTTATTGGCTGTCGTACCAAAATATCTGTTCACTTCCCACCAAATTATGCTTTTTTATTCAATGTTAGTCTAGTCCTGAAACATTACTTTCATTATGTTCAAAAATGTGTAATGGTTCTTTAGTATCTATGATACTCTATCCCAGATCACCATCTATGCACGCTAGACCTTCCATAATCCTAACAGATCTCTCTGGACTTTAGCAATTTGCCAACATGAGCCCTGAGTCTGGTCACATGAATCTGACACAGGAGCTTGCTCTCCTGAACTGGGGTTGCCTTTATCTGGAATGTACTGTAAGCCTCTTTCTCCATCCATAAACCCTCTTGATCAGAGTGAACTGCTAAGGAGAAGTGGTGAGAAACTGGGCTCTGCAGTCCAGATTTGACTTGAAATTCTGGCCCCAGAAAGCACTATTTATATAACATTGGGAAAGTTACTCAACTTCATTTGACTTGTCTGGAAAATAGCAATCACAGGTATATTATAATGGTGTTATGTTATGAGAATTGGAGGAAATAATCAACATCAATTGCTTAAAACTGCATGTGGCGGACCCACAGTAAACATTTAATAGGTAGGGTTTTACGATTAATATAATAATTAATATTTAGGCCCCCCTCACATGGCTCCTTTCTTAAGAAGAGCTTCCCTGGTCTACCTGTCTATCTTTCTGAACAGTCCAGGGCCTTCACCACTCATCTTGTGTACTATAATACTTGACTATAGTCAATTTAGGATTTGGTTGACTGCCGTTAATTGAATTTCACATATCAAAATTTTATTTCCCAGTAAGATTGTGAATTATCTTGAGGGCAGGGTCTAGAAAATGTGTTTTTCTTCCCTACTGCATATAATCTAACATGGTAGATGTTTAAGAAAAGCTGTCAGAACGGAACTTAAAATGTACCTATTCTTCATTCTATTCTGATTTTGATGAGTGAATGATTGGGTGGCTAACCAGCAGAGGCATCGAACATGAAAGCATGATTGGATGGTGAGAGGGGTAGGTAATGACTCCGTTTCTAAGCAAGCATATAGGCATTTAAAGAGGGCTAGAGACCTTAACCCAAGTAATTGACTAAGAGTAGATATTGAAGGCAGGTGGATGAGGGAAAGATGGGTAAGCAAGAAGTTCTCTTTTTCTTCAAAGTGTGACAATTATTCTGTTTGTCTTTAACCTACGGCAGGCCTACTAGCTGCTTTGGCCTCAGCAACACAAATGGAAAACCAAATACTTTAGTCCAAACTTTACCATGTGTGAAAATCACCTGGAGAGCTTGTTAAAACAGGGATTCCCAGGCCTCACCCCGAAGATTCTGACTCAGTAGAGAATTTGCCCTTCTAACAAGCTCCCAAGTGATGCCGATGCTGCAGGTCCTGCCTGCATTTTGAGAAGCACGGCTCTAATCCAGAAAAAAGGTTAACACAAGAAGGGTGCACTAATTCTTTATTTCTCCCTAAATATAAATAGGAAAAATACGTCACTGAAAGGCAACGCAGTAAAATTTTAAATAAAATAAGACTAGAATGCCAACTCACTTCATTCAAAATAGTAAAAACGGAATGGGATATAAAACTCCAAATAAAAGTACATCTAAAGAAATATACTTGGATGAATGTACAGAAAAATATTTGGAAAGAAATACACCAAAACAGTAACAGTTGTTATCTTTGAGTAGTAAGATTAAGGAAGATTTAAAACATTTCTTCTATTTCTGTGTTTTCACATTATTTTATAACGTGCACAAGCTATGTCATCGTTGAAAATACACTTACAAAATGCATATCTGGAATCATGGCACTGAGGTAAAATGGCGAGGACAGCCGTAATACAGTAAAATTAATGGCATTAGTTTTATAACTGAGTAAGAAATTAAGAGATTTTTGTTCAAACCTCCTTTCTGTCATCCACTACCTGGAAACTGCTCTTAACTTTTAGGTTTCTCAACTGTAAAATGAAGGCAATAATACGTCCTTCACCAAGTTATTGTGAAGATTAAATGAAATTGCATACTTGGTAAACTAAAAAGCATTGAGCATATTGAAATTTTAATGCAGAGAATGAGGTAACCAAAATATTTTCCCCGCGTTCCTCAGCCAGTTAGCTCTGTACCTAGTGAAGTCCTGGCTGAGTTGCACAGTTTGTGAACATCAAGCCTGAGGAGATGACAGAGCACGAGGGGCTAAGGCAGCAGCCACTGAGGAAAGAGAAGGATCTGAGCCAGCGTCAATAATCGAGTTTTGTGAGTAGACTGCAGAAGAACAGAAAGGTAATTGGACTGATGGCAAAATAAATAGACTCATCAAGTCCATTGATTTATTGGAAAAGTAATTTTTCTCTGTTGCAACTCCTAGTCCCAAATAAAAGTTCCCGTAGTATACTATATATTCTTAAATATATCTCAGATGTTCAGAAATATTACTATTGAACACCTCAGACTGAATTTCATAACGTAAAAATCCAGAAAGTGACAAGTCTTAAATATCTTACTCATTTTCATTAAAGAATAAATGCTGTCTGTTTGTTATCACATTAGGTACAACGGAAAATGACAAAATACTACTGTATTAGTTTCATATGCCTGCTATAACAAATAACCAAATTTTCAGTGGATTAAAACAACACAAATTTATTATCTTACATTTCTGGAGATCAGCAGGTTGAAATGGATTTCACTGGGCTAAATTTAAGGTGTTGGTAGGGCTGTGTTCCTTCTGAACACTCTAGGGCAGAATCCCTTTCTTGCCTTTGCTAGCTTTCAGAGTTCACCCGCATCCTTGGTTCATCATCCCATGTCTCCATCTTTGAAGCCATCTGTGACTGGTGGAGTCTTTCTCACACTCCACTTCGATTCTCTGCTTTCCTTGTCACCTCTCTCTATTTTAAGGAGAGTCATGATTACATCAGACCTACCCAGATAATCGAGGATAATCTCTTTACTTGAAGGTCCTTAACTTAACTAAAAAGTCTCTTTGCCATATAACATAACATATTCACAGTTTCCATGGGTGGTCAGAACATAGACGAATTTGGACGGAGGGATTATTCTGCCTATCACACCTCTACAAAAATAATATGATTGCTCTACTTAAAGAACAAATTTTATTAAGCACCTAATGTATTCCCAGGATTCTTGATTAACAAAAGATGCCAACTCACAGGCAGAGGGAAGAGCAAAGGGTTTAAGAGCAAAGATGTGCAACAGGCCTAATGTGCTGGAAATAAAGCGAGGGCAGAACATAAAGGAGGAGCTAGCTACTCCCAAGGAGAAGGAGAACTCTCAACAGTATGAACTGGTGCAGAAAACAGGAACAGAACGAGGGTAGGGAAAATGACAATACATTTGGCGAGGAGATTTGGGTGACTTTTTAAATATTTCAGGGTGGTGGTGTTTGTAGAAACCAGATTATAAGGAAAGGAACTCATCAGTGGAATTGGGTGGTGACGGCGCTATTACAGGAGTTTGAACCATGAAAGGAAAAAATAGAATAAAAATTGATAGAGATTGCTAAGTTCAAGTGTGGGAGTTTTTATTAGGATGTGTGAGACGGAGTCAATTTTTGTTTAATACGGTATTTCTGATTATCAAAAGAATTGTTACTCTTTAATGAACTTTGAAAAAGTTGTAAATAATAAAAAAAGAAAAGATAACCTCTTGTTTTCCTGCCTCCAGTAGTAAATTGGGGGGAGCTTGTATTTCATTCTCTTTTTGAATGCCAGCCCCTCTTACCGCCTTTCCAGACCACCTTCAAGGGAATGAGAAGTTAGTGTAAACTATTGGAATCCAGGACATATAATGGCCACGTTGCCTTAGGGTTGTCAGGGACTCGAGACCCATCTCACTCTCTGCCGCCACAAAATAAGTGCTAAATTCAAATTCCCAAGAACCTAAAAGTGACAACTCTGCCTGTGAACGCATCTGTATCTGCACCGGCTAGACTCTGATTTAAAACCAAACAGGAAGAAAAGACAGTATCTTATTTGATTGGCAAAAAAAAAAAAAAAAAAAAAAGCTTTTCATTATTGTTTTATTTGTATTTTTTAACAGTTGGAAAATTTATTTTCAAATATACATTGGGGAGTTTCTTTTAATCTTTTGTGAGGTGTAAAGCTATGGATTTGCTCACTTATTTATTGTGAGCATTTTTATATTGACTTAAATTGGTTATAATATAAATCAAGAGTAAGATCTGTGTTTTGTAATATTTGTCTTCCTTGTTTTTTGCCTTATAACCCTGAATATGGAGTTTTTGATGTATAAACATATTTTATGCTATCCAAATTATTAAAATTTTCTATTTAAAAATTGTTTTCATAGTTCTTAAGTGTATATTATTATCCTCTGTTTAGTGATTTGACACTAAAGGCCTTGAATACCATGCTAAGGAGTCTGTATTTATTTTGTAATGATAGGATAAAGAGTATAAAGTAACATAGTGACATTATTAGTTTTGTGTTTAAGAAATATCTCTTGGCAGCTGTGTAAACAATAGGCTATAAAAAGCTAATATCAACTAGAAGACTATTGTAAGGGGTCATGGAAGATAGGATGGAGTTATAAGACATGACTCAGATAGAACAAAGGATTAAGATATAAAGGCAGGTCCCTGGGAACGGAGGGGGAAAAAACAGATCTGTGATTCTGTATCATGGCTTCAATTTTCACATACTCATTGATGATTCAAAAAGGAAACGGATATGAATTGGAAAGTGTCCCCCAAGAGATGCTGAAGTTCTAACCCCTAGTACCTGAGACAGCGTCCTCATCCGGAAATAAGGTATTTAGAGACGATTAAGATGAAGTCATTAGGGGAGGCCTTAATCCAACTTGATTTGTGTCCTTATAAAAAGGGGACTTTTGGACACAGAAACAGATGCCTACCAAGGGAAGACCCTATAAAGACTCACGGAAAAGGCCAATTACAAGCTAAACAACACCTGAGGCTACCAGACGCTGGTAGGGGAGTACGGAACAGATTCTCCCTCTCAGGCCTCAGAAGGAACCAACCCTGCAGATACCTTGATTTTGCATTTCCAGCCTCTAAAACTGTGAGGCAATAAATTTCTGTTAAGTCACCCTGATTGTGGCACTTTGTGACAGCAGTCCTAGGAAACTAATACAGACCTATAGCTGACAATTGACGGGGCCAAGCTCTCCTCCCCCGACCTCTGAGCTTTTCCAACATTCTTTTTTCTAAATTATTTTGTTAAGATCGTATTTGTTTATAACCTTGTATAAATTTCAGGTGTATATTAGTATATTTCAGCTTCTGTATAGACTGCATTGTGTACACCCCCAATCGTCTAGTTTTTATCCATCACCATATATATGTGCCCCTTTACCTCTTCCACTCTTCACCCAACCCCTTCCCCTCTGGTAACCACCAATCTCTTCTCCTTATATGTGTTTGTTTGTTTATCTTCCACATGATTGAAATCATACAGTATTTGTCTGTCACCCGTCAGAATGGCTATGATTAACAAGACAAGAAATGACAAGTGTTGCAGAGGATGTGGAGAAATGGGAACTCTCATACACTGCTAGTGGGAATGCAAACTGGTGCAGCCACTATAGAAAACAGCATGGAGATTTCTTAAACAATTAAGAATAGAACTACCATATGATCCAGCTATTCCACTTCTGGGTACTTATCCAAAGAACGTGAAATCATTAATTCAAAAAGATACACGCACTCCTATGTTCATGGCAACATTATTCACAATACCCAACTTTCTTGTAGGTGATATGGAGGAGGACTCTCCACCATGTTCTGCGACTTTACTTTTAAGAGAGAAATATGTTCCTGATAAGATAGTTACTTTTGGTCCATGTGTGCAAGGTCTTATGCTGTATGCTCTGAACAGTACAAAGCAACAGCTCTCTAGAGCTCTGTTGATGCTGATGAGCTAAGGAAGGCTCTCCTGGCCCTTTTCTACACCTCATGCTTTGAGAGAGGTAATTAAGCATGTGTACATCCTTCCTATTATTACGTTCTAAAGCATACAAACTGCTAGAAGTGGCCATGGATGAAATGTGTTAGAAAATTAATCTCAAGTCAAAAATGAACACATGCAGAAAGATTATCTTTGGAACATCATAGCCTATTCCTGATTGCACCGAAAGGAAAAGTTCAGGTCTAATGATTTGATATAAAATTGGAAAGAAGCATAAAATAAACTTTATAGTTCATTTGCTAATATATGCTGTAATGTGACATTTTGGGTATCAATAGTTTCTGAATGTCTTCACTTTCATGTCAGAGGGACCACATACTTACCACAGGCTTGCTATAGGGACCAAGTGACAAGGTGTTAAAAAGGGAGGCTGGTTTCTGGAGACTCTATTCTTGAATTAATACAGAAGCCTTTTAATGGAAAACATGGATGTACCAGAAAAAGCAAAAGAGTAATTCTTAGCCCTTGAAAGGGGGTGGGGCATATTTGGGTTGGTGGTGTTCAGGATAGGATGGTCTCTGGGGCCTCTTTATTCTAATCTCTTTTAATCACTAAGCCACTTGCTGATCTAAAGCGTCTTTCAAAAATAAGCGTCCCTATTGGAAAGAGAGATTTCTCATTTGAAATGATGAAGTTGACTTTCTGATCTCAATCAGGCTCTAGTGATTTTGGTTGGAAAACTAGTTTTCCCAGACTCTCATTATTCCTGTTAAGGTAACTCCTGAGGATTGTGCCCAGCCATGCTGGAAATCCAGGGAGGCAGCAGTGGCCTTGAGACCTTCCCCTGTGAAAGCTCCTAATTCTAGGACTGTGCAATTATTTTTAATTAGCACAATGTAAGCCTCACAATACCTAAGTTCTCATTAACACTTGAATATTAACCTCATGTTTTCTGCCTCTTAGGATGTCGTTTTTAAAGCTTGACTGAATGCCCTGTGTAAATTACATTATTTCTCCTAGGAACTCTTGTCTCATTATTGGCACACAGCACATAGTGGTGGTAGAGAGCGTGGGTTTAAAAAAAAGATATTCTGCATACTAATATTACGTCGTGATCTTTCCATGAATGTAATTTCTGTATGAGATGTTATTTGCTATCGTCCTCTAATGGCTGGGGTGAGAGTTTATAGACATCAACCAGCAGTGAAGTCCAATGGGCAGATGACCATGGGAACCATTAGTATTACCGTATACCTCAAATATAGGATCCCTGTGTACTTGAAGCAATGGCTATAACCTGATCACTTCTGGGCTTCTCATGCCAGTGGACCTTCAAGCAGAGAAAGCTGCCATGCTGGTAGGGGTAATTGAGCTTGATTATGGTGAGGCCATGGGGCTGCTGCTCCACATTGGGGATAGGGAGAAGTATGTCTGGAACCTTGGGGATTGAATGCAGTGTCTATTGGTGCTTCTGTGTTCGCTGTTAATGGTGAATGGGCGACTGTAGTATCCATGTCTGGTCAAGGGCAAGGTAAGTAAGGACATAGACACCTTGGAGATGAAAGTCTGGGTCACTACATCAGGAAAGCAACCAGCTGACATACTGGCTGAGGATGAGGTGGAGGAAGCGATGAGTAATATCAACTATTGCTGTGGGTTCAGCTGTAACAATAGAGATTCTGGTTTATTCCACAAATCTTTTGTGTTGAGCCTTTGCAGAGATTGTTAGCAAGCACCTGAATATGACTTTGTGACAGACTGGACTTAATGGAAGGCATGAGTCAGTTTCAATTTTGGGCTGTATCAGACATCTCTTGTATATCACTCTATGTTCCCTTGGTCCTACCTCTTATTCCAGCTACTCCTGCAGTGACTAATCCTTTGAGGCTTTGACCAGCTATTCACAGATACAACATCTGCCAAGCTCCTCTGACTTCTTGCCCTGAGGCCTCACTGATGCTGCAGAGCAGGGATATGCACAGAAACCCACTTGGCACTCGTGCATGCATACCCTAGAAATGTGGCAAATTCAACGCTCTTGGGGCCACCCTTGACCAAAGGGGAAAGGGAATCATTTTCATCCTTTTGTACTCCTGGGCAGAGAGTTCCACCACGTGTTTCATAAGGCTCCTCAAAATTCCCACTGGACTGAGCATCCATCTCACATAGCCATTGTCAAGTTGGTAACGCATGTTTGTATTGGTTTTTACTCTTTTCCCACATCCTGGCTTCACACAAGCACCAAGAGTTTATATTCCTAATGATCTAACTACAAGAAGCCTTTGTCAGACTTTGCTTTAAGGAGAACACAGACTAAGAAATTATAACCCGCAAATGTGCAATCTTCTTCTTTTAATCCCCCAAAGATGGTGTTACAGTAATTAAATAAGCAGTTTTAGTTATGGGCTTGTCCCTCAGTGTCCACCTTCCCAGAAGCTTGGCTTTCACGTGTTCCACACTCAGCACATCTGACATAATGGAGGCACTTGATAAATAGGTTTTTAATGAGTGAATAAATGAGTAATAGAAATCATTAAGAAGCACTATGGAACTTAATTCTGTCCTAAAAAAATTAGGGGTGACTTTCTTTCCTCTTTCTTGCTGATCTTTACCATGCCAACAGAATCATTTGTACATAATTATTCAGTTACACACAGTGGTAGAATTTTACAGTAATGTTCCCCAATGAATCATTCTTCCCTCAATCCACACTCCTGTATAGTCACTCACACTGATTCTGGGCCTGATCATGTGACTTGCTTTGGTAAAAGAGACATTCGCAAATGTGATACAAGCCTATACTTGCAAAGTTGGTGGTCATGTCTTCTCTTGCTTTTAAGTACACTCCTGCTACAATGTGCGGAAACCTAGGCTAGCTTACTGGAGATACATGACCCTGAGGAGAGAAGGACTAACCATCTGACTTGTGAGGGAGGCCATGATAGCCCATCCAGCCCCAGGCGAGCTGCCATTTGACTGCACCTGCATGAGCTCCCCCAGGGGAGACTGGCAAAAGAACTATCCAGTGGAGCTTCTCCCGAATTGCTAACCTGTTAGAATAATGGGCAGATGAAATTGCTGCTGTTTGAAGTCATTAAGTTTTAGGGAGGTTTGTTAGGCTGCAGTAGACACTGACAGAGACAACTCACACACTCAAAAATATGTTTTATTGTCTCTGATTGTTTTACCAGAATGGGATCATGCTATGTACATCCTAACTTATTCCACTATTGCCTGCCAATGGTGTTCATTTTGTTTCTAGGTTTTGCTAGTATCACCATACTGTAGTAAATATCACTGAAGTTTACTTTATTGCCAGTGGATAGATTTCTGGGTGAAGAGTTGGGGCTGATGGCATGAGGCACAGAAGGCATAGTGGTAAGGGCCCATGAGAGTTTTAAGGACCCAGGAAATATTTTAATCTTAATTTTTTTTTTAAAATTAGAAGAAAAAATGAATAGGATAATAATGAATCCAGTCTGGGTTATATTCATCTTTATATCAACACAGTCATAAAGTATATTTTATACACATTTACGTGTGTGTGTGTGTGTGTGTGTGTGTATTTTAGTACAGAAAAATGCCTACAAAGGCAAAAGTTCCTAGGGCCCATGAAAATGATACTGTGGCCCCGAAAGATGGCTTGCATTTTTTTTATTTGAATACATATTCCCATGTTGCTTTCTGAACGCCTGTAACAATTTCCATTTTTACCAGAAATGGATTAAGAGTATCCTTGTAACTTATTCATACCCACCAGTAGGTATCATCACTCTTAATTTTGGGACCCTCTGATGATGGTAACTCATTGCTACTTAATTTGCACTTCTCTCACTACCACGGAGGTTGAAATTCTTTCCGGAAGTTTACTGGCCATGTACATGTGCTCTTCTCTAGACCTCCAAGTTATCATTCTTTGCAAAGTTTCTATTTATATGAACTGTTTGTATCTGTCATAACTGTCGCAAACGTTATTTGCCAATTGATTATTTGTCTGATGACATTATATGGTACATTCACCACTCACAAGTTTTGGAGTTTTATGTGTCCTAGATTGCCTGCCTTGGTCAAGATGTCACCCCAAAGCCTGTACATGTAATCTCCTAAATTTTCTCCTAGAATTTGCAACGTCTTATTTTCTTACATGTAAGTCTTCAATCCCTCTAAAATAAACATTAAATGGCATGAAGAATATTTAGAAATTATTTTTGTTTGAAACAGCTTCACATCTAAACTTTAAATAAATAATAATTATAATTGTTTCATTTACTTTCGTGGACCTGAAAAAGAAGACAGTATGCAGGACCGAATATAGAACAGGAAGAGAGGAGGTCGAGTAGCACCTTGGAGTTCTTTTCTAATGTAACAGGAGGGAATGGAGTTAAATCGTGTGTTTTTGGACCGGGTCTCGTGGAGTACTGAGGCTCAGGGGCTTCTGTGGAGACTTATATAAACCGGAGAGGGCTATTCCCCAAACAGAGAAGGTGTAAGCTTCATGCAAATTCTGACAGTTACAAGTTTATCTTATGTATAAGATTTTGCCTATAATTCTATTTGAGGAGAAAAGCGTTTTGGAAAAGAAGTCTGAAAAATCCTGGATTAGATAATCTTTAGGTCTTTTGTTATTACATGATTTTAGAAAAGGAGGAGAATGTAAGAGGGGGAAAGAAGGCAAGTGGGGGGAAACTTCCATATTAATCTTCATAACAATGGTATAAGGTAGCTGTCATTATCCTCAGAGGCAGATCCAGGCTTTCTGGGGCCAGAAGATAATACATTTTGGAGGTTCTCTTTGAGAAAAGAGAAGACTCAGATACTAATGACAGTTTAGGGATGAATATGGGCAATGGGAGGCATTCCTAGACCAGGATGCCAGCAATAACGTAACAATATCTGGAAATGATCGCAGACCACACAAATAAAGTCGCTCAGCCCAAATTTACTGCATCCCCAACTCAACTTCCCCTCAGTCACACACCAAAAATGCCCGAGGCTCCTCCAAGGTTCCCCAACATACAGTGGAGGAAAGCTGGAGGGAAAAGAAGACAGCAGCTGCCGTAGCTCATTGTAGTTAAGACGTCTACCTTTGTACATTTTACGTGATCGTATGGCCGTGGGAATGTACCCTACACAACAAAGGGACTCTGAAGCGTGAGCTCTCCTAGCTTCTGAGTGAATTCCCTCTGATTTCCCCCAGTTTACAAAAGAACAAACTAAGGCTCAGAAAGATTAAGAATTTACCAACGTCACACAGCCTGTCAGTAGGTGGGAGCCAGGACTCCAACACTTGCTCTGCTTTCACAAGTTTGTGACTTCTGCGGTCCACCGCAAACTCCTACTGTCCTGTCTGCTTTTGGGGTGCTATTTACCTTAGAATAGTTCAAATGTCTCCCTGAACAAATTCTTCCCGTAAAAAAAGAGAAGAAAAAAGGGAAAAGATATTTATCTACTTTAAATGGTGAAGTGTGTGATAGGTGGGAAAGCACTCAAATGATAAATGAGAGTTTAGATATTATAGTGTCGGGCTGTAGCCATTGTGCTAAGGAATTCTAATTAGACATCACTTGTGTGGTAAGGCTATTTCCAAAACCAACAGATCTGTGGGAAAAACAGCTCCATAGTAACTTTTTTGGTTTTTTTCACTGTTAGGATTTCAAAACACAGATGGAGCTAAGCTACATGAAATTCTGAAAAAGCTTTGTGAGGAGATGCTGTGAGGCTGGCTTTCATAGGCATGTTCATTATCAGGCCAAACTATGTGATCCTGCTTGGTTTTTCTATTACCCAGTCAGTTGCCAGATGATCTCATCTAATTAAGTGATGAAGTGAGATAACTTATATAGGGTATCTAGGATCATTCTGTTTCTTTTCCCTTGGCGAACACAGAAAGGCCAAACTCATTTTAACCATTAAACATAATATGGATAGGACAGAAAATATTCTTTTAAAAAGTTCTATGCATTCCAAGAGCAAATAGAAATATATTGAGTGTAACTAAAGTTTTGAATAATTCATGCTCTGCTCAACTTACCTTACTGCACACAATTGAAAATTGGCTATATTGATTTCTTGCCCAATATACAGTGAAACCTCATTTATCTGACATCATTTGGGAATGAGCTGTTCACAGAACTATAGGATTTTAGAGTTTGACAAGACCTTGGAGTCATCTAATCTATCTCCCTCATTGTAAATAATTATAATAATTATAAAAACAGCCACTTGAGCTCTTACTGTGCATCGTATTCTTTGTTGAGTGTTTTGCAAGCAAAATGCCATTTGTTTTTCTCAGTACTCCTATAAAGTATGTATTATTCTTTCCATTTTACAAATAAGGAAACTGAGGCTCAGAGAGATTAAAACAATTGAAGCCTACATAGCTTGAAAGTTATGGAGCCAGAATTGAATGTAGTCCATGGCCTCTGTTCTTAGCCATTATATGATGCTAGCTCTGAGTCAAATATGTCATACGTCTTACTCACCCAAAGTCACTCATTTTTTTAGTATCAATTACTAGACCAGAATTTGGGTCTCGTCACTATATTATCACATTCCCTCTATATCATACAGACTTCTGATATAACTGGATCTTTAACATAAATGAACTATTTTCCTTCCTTTAAGCACTAAAACTCATTTTACTTTAAACATTTTCAGTGAAAATCATTCCAAAAGTTATCGCACCGTTTTCCGCCTGCTTAACCATACTACATTAAATATAATTGCCATTTCTTGCTGACTCAGCCTTCATAACTACCTCCATCAATCACTGGATTATGCTGTAACAACATGATACCCTCACCAAATGATCCCAGAGAACTTTGTTTCATTGACTTGCTGCTTCTCCTTTCTATAAGCTGTGGATCCTTACTGTATTATTACTTGGGATATCATGCTGCTTTTATGAAAATTCTAAGTGCACTTCTTGTCCAGACACACAAAATAAAATTACTTTTAATATGTTAGGGGTTGAGAAGCAATACAGGCAAGCCTGTTTATATTGGGTGTTTGAAAACGAAACAAAACAAATCTGATTGTAGGTTTAGAATCGTCTTCCTCTAGGAGGTATTAAGCTGCGTTCAGAGGGATAAAGTGGAGATGGCCAGGAGAGGCCAAGGAAAGGGCTGTAAAAGCAAAAGCAAAGCCATAGGATGTGCAAAGGCTCAGAGGCCACCCTGTGATGCTCTGCAGCGCCTGAAAGGCACTCAGAGCGACTGGAGGCCAGAGTTCAAGACGAGCAGTATGAGGAGTTGAGACTAGAGATGATCGGGGGCCAGGTCTTCCAAAAACAGCTGCTTTAACTTAAGGGCCCTGGCTCAGTCAGAGTAAGGAGGAGTATTTGAAGGAGTTTAAAGAAGAAGGCAGTGATGGTCAAGTTGCACTGAGAATTCCCTTTGGCTTTGATAGGGAGATTGGAAGCAAGAGAGCAAACAGTGGAGTCAGGAAGACTAGTTATAAGGCCATGGTATGGGTTTTTTTTAAAAGACGTTATTCATTTTTTTTTTTAAAGATTGGCACCTGAGCTAACATCTGTTGCCAATCTTCTTTTTCTTTCTTCTTATTTTCCCCAAAGCCCCCCAGTACATAGTTGTATATTCTAGTTGTGGGTCCTTCTGGTTGTGCTATGTGGGACACCGCCTCAGCGCGGCTTGATGAGTGGTGCCATGTCTGCGCCCAGGATCCGAACTGGTAAACCCTGGGCTGCCAAAGCAGAGAGTGTGAACTTAACCACTCGGCCACAGGGCAGGCCCCCATGGCATGGTTTTGAAATAAAAATTCTCTCAGTAGAAATCAGTATCCTCATTTCTATAATGAGAAGGGAGAAATGGACAATCCCTGAACTCTCCTCCAGCTCTAAAACTCTGTAATTCTGTGAGTCTCTGGTTTATGACTAGTCCCTAAAACAGGGCCAATGCTATGCAAAGAAGTAAAAGTTTTTGACTTGGTTTAGTGATCTTAATTTCTAGTTGATTGCTGAGGAAAATTGATATTGTCACTACACTAGAGTCACAAAGCAACTGTGGGTGGCTCTTAAGGCTGTTCTGACATTTGATTTACTTTCCTGGTCTGTACAAATGTAAAAATTTACGATGACAGGCGTAAAACACATCAGCATTCGGCATTCAGTTTCTTTAGTCATCCAGTAATCCTCTGAGATTATCCTAGTGGCTTCTCAACAGGGTGCTAGAGATTGAGCAGTGCCATTGTAAGTCCCGGACTCCGAGGCCGGAATAGTTTCACTCTTGGCTGGCTCCCCTATTGATGCATCTGTAAGATGGATTCATCACTTACCCAGTAGTGTCTTGGTTCCCCTATCTGTAGAATGCAGGTGGTAATTTCACCTCTCATAGAGTTTTGTGAGGGGTGAACATTTAGAGAGTCTTGTACTTATTGAGTTCTGTATAAGTACCAGCTGTTATTAAGTTAGTTATCATCTCCCTGAGGACCATTACTCTGAAGATGAACACGATGTGTAGAGTGCTAAAGACGCACGGGAATTTAGTTTACACTTCTTGATGTGTGTGTGTAAATATATTTTTTCTTTGAAGTAATTAAAGTGTATATTGGCTTATCTATTCAGACCTAATTTATAATCATTCTTATGTCAGAGGGAACATCCTAGGTAACCTAAAATCAACGTTAAGCACAAACTTCACATCATTCAGTCTCTGTTCTATTGAGAGACAGCGCACTGTCTGGAAGAAAACAGTCTCGTTTTAAAGAGTTCTAATTGTTCCAAACTTCTTCCTTACATTGAGCTGAAATCAGACCCCTGTAACTCATTACCACCAATCTGAATTCTTCCCTTTGGTTACTCAGAAAAAGCCAAATACTCCTTTCACATGATATGGCCTATTTTCAATTTAATTGCAGATTCTTTGAAATTAGGTTAAGATTTAATCCTCATTAAAACAAGTGGAGTTCTTAAATGCTTTGAATATCAGTTACTTGTAAGCAGGACTAACCCTAAGGAAACTTGCAAAGTACCTCTCAATTACCTCCTATTATCCCATAATACCCCTCCAGGGCATCCCTCCACAGGTGGGATATTTTTCTCCCAAGCAATTCTTTCCTTCTTCCCATATTAACACCTCTAGCCCCCAATAAATCTCTAATTAGCTCTTCACTCAGTTCTTTGGTAGTTACCACAGAGATGAGAGATCTGATAAACTGATTCATATCATGATGTGAACAGCCCCAGACAATTTTCCTTGGGCCTTTTTTAGAAGGAAGGCTGTGTTTGGTAGGCAAAATATTCTTGCTTACCACTAGTAAATCTCACCACTGGGGCACGCAGCTGAAGGGGAGTATTCACAGGTCAGTGCGCTCTCAGCTACCCCCAGAGCACACTGCTAAGGCCGACTGCAAGGGCCCTAACTGTGAGGGCTCCAGGCTTTAGGACCCGAGCCCAGGCTGATAGTCGTGGGCGAGTCAGGGGAGCTTGGGAAGAATGAACGTGAATCCACGAGTGATCTTCTTTTGTCATATTCTATTGTGAATTCACCAACTGGAAAGGAAGATGGATGTTTACAGAGGATAATCGGAGAAGGAAAAAAGTACATTTCCTTCATTAAACTGTGAAGACTTCAGCTGATGAAACTAAGCAGGGAAAGTGTTAAAATATCTAGGACAAAAACTGCCATAAAGATGGTATCAGGCCTTTCGGTTGAGGATTATTGAATTTGTTTTTACTCTATTTTCCCCTGAAAACGTCAAAATGCAGTCTTCTCTATGAAAATTTCAACGATAGGAAGGCGATTTTTTTTTTCTACTGACTTATTAACAGGGCTGCTATCCTGTTGGAGACAGGTGTAAATAGTCTGAAAAAGATGTGCCCTTCAAACGTCTGCAACAGTGACATTCTCGTTGGCCAACAAGCCCTTTTTCTTCAGCATTCTGGAAGCACTGCTTCACCTTTCGGCTGCCTTGATTTTGATTTTCTTACACTGATCATTGTTTAGTCTCTTTTGCCTTAAATTTGACTTCACTATTTTGAGTTGTTTGTTGAAAGGTCTTAAAGGGCTCATGTAAATATTAGTCCAGAAAATCAGAATCAAAGAATAATCACTAACTCCCTCCCTGGGAGATTTATAGAGGTCTGTGAGTGAAGTCTTGAAATTTATATCCAAAGGAATAATGAAAGAAATAGAAAAATATATATATTCAAGAAATTTTTTGCTAAAATAGTCCTTCCTTGGGGCCAGCCCTGTGGCATCATGTTTAAGTGTGTGCACTCCACCTCAACAGCCAGAGTTTGTGAGTTCAGATCCCAGGCACGGACCTAGCACCACTTGTCAAGCCACGCTGTGGTGGCATCCCACACAAATAGAGGAAGACCGGCACTGACGTTAGCTCAGTGAAAATCTTCCTCAACAACAACAACAAAAAGGCCTTCCTCTCAGCCTATTTTATATAGGATCCATTTGCAGAGTCAAAGAATAAACTCCTAAGTCCAGCCTTTGAATCTCTGGACTCCTGGAAAATTGAAAACATATTATAAGAGGTGCATACATTTCTGTGAAAACATTTAAAGTTTTTAATTTTAATTGAATGAAAATCCCTCGAGACCTGGATTGTCACCTTATAATTAAGTAGCACCTGCATTATGTTTGCATTGGAGATTTCTTTAGTGCAAAGCTGCAACGGTCATAGGCTCATTAAAAAAATGGCAGAAGTGGCCTTAATAGGCAAGTAAGGTCACGTTATGGCATTTTCTGGAGAACCTGTTTGATAGTAGTCATTATCACATTTATATTGAGAATAGATACCTTGCTTTGGTGAAACATCATGTTGCAGGAAATTGTCATCAATCGTTTTGGAATTAGTTTTGTCATTGGGTTTATATTTAATTTTTAAATTTGTTTTCTTTTATGATTTTATAAGAGCTATAAGCATAAAACCTCCTTCATAGATTTTTGCTTGTGAATGCTTAAGTAATAGAATAATCAACAAAATTTAATTCACTACTGTGGGTATTTACTTATTTGAAAATATATATATATTTATTTATTTGCTGGAAAAATACTAGTAGAGAGTTTGAAAGTCTGAGGCCACCTATTAGAAAGGCTGTAACTGTGTTTCCCACATGGCATTCAAGGCTGGCCTAGAACCTCTATGGTTCTCCCAAGTTTGGGAGCCTCTGATCCACAGTGCTAAGTAGCGTGCTGTGAAAGATCAGCAAAGGGAACTATCAGTGTGGGCTGGGTTTTGAATGGAACAAGGCTTGAAGAAAATGGGTAGATCTTAATAAAAGGGCTGGATTTTAAAAAATAGGGAAGAAAAGATGGAAGAGTATGACTTCTTGGATGTGTGGACAGAGTCCTGGTACGTAAAGGGGACTTTTATGGGACTTTAGAAAGGATGACATGGTGGGAGGGGAGGTCTCATGTCTAGGAAGAGGTTATAGGTAGTTGCCATATTCAAGGCCTGGGAGGGAGCAGCAGGCAGTGTGAGTCACTGCTAATCTTGGAAAGGAAAGAGACTGGATCAGGCTGTGGTTCAGGAACTTTAGCCTACTGGCAGAGAAGGCATTAGAGATGGTGTCCAGGCAGAGAACACTGTCCTGTTGGAAGAGCATGAGCTCATGGGTGAGGAAGTGGTATCCTGTTTGATTTTCTTCCTAAGGCAGGTTAGAATTCTATTTACTTGATTCTTTTGGTTCTCTCCAACTAGAAATTAAGTTCCATGAAAGCAGGGACCTTATATTTATTCACTGCTGCATTCTCAGGACCCTGTGCATGGTAGATGCTCCATAAATATTCGTTGAATGAATAAGTAAATGAAAATACACATGAATTTATATGGATGAAGAACAGATTATAAACACATTTCAAAGAAAGAATCGATTTAAAAAATGCTAGGAAAAGAAACGTGAAATTTCAGTCTAATCTTGTAAACCTAGGAAAATGTAATAATCTAAAAGTTAGGTAGCCTTGTTCCTGCCTAAATGAGTCATGTAAATGTTCAGATTTTCAAAGGTCTGCCCTCTGCTACTGAGATGAGTGTGTGTGGATTTCCCTCTTCCTGTCTGTCTACACCCTCCTTTATATGAAGGTCTCTGATCAAGGCTACGGAGACTCCTCTTGATATATTAAAGGGGAAGGTAAGGGAATTTAGGAAATCCTTTCTTTCTTGGCAAGGTCTGTCTTTAAGCTTGTTACAGTATATTGCTGGAGAGTGGGAGATTTGCTGACAGAGAGTGAATATTACTAACCTGCTCTGGCTATTTGCATTCTTACTGTAACCCTCTCAGTCCTCACCGCCTCCCTCTGCCCCATGCACAGACCGATGCTTTGGGCTAACTGGGGAGAAGGTGCTACACAGAGACACCATGGACCAAAGCACATTAAGATGTTTCAGAAAGTTTTCCCTTCATCACATACTCCTAAGATTAGAACTTTAAGGGCAAGATAAACCCTTTATTCATGCAGAAGTGAGAACACTAAAGAAACTGAATAATAATCTCATAGCAGTTATCTTGGATTTGAAGAATTTTTTTATTTCTTCTTCCCTTTAGAAATGGTAGAATATTAAAATTGGAGGACATCTTGGTCTTTGAGATTATCCTGTCCAGTTCCTCATTTTATGGTTGAGGAAACAAAAGCCCAAAGGCAGCAGGTGGCCTGCGGAAGGCCAGCCACTCACTCAAGACTGAAGCTCAGGCTTCCTACTCTATCTTCCAACTATAAATATTTGTCCACTGTGACTTTTAATTTCTACTTTTTAATTAGTTGATTTTAACACAGCTCCAGGCCAAGTGTTGTCATCAGATCTTTATCTCTCAATGACTTGCTGGTGCCACTGGAGTTTATGTAACTGAGGAGAAATCTTCATTCATAGTCTGTGTCTGAAAGCTTGGAAAACCCACTTCCATGTAAGGAAGAGGAAAGTAGCAGAAGGAATCTTGAAAAGGCACTCAACATATTTCAGGGTGAGGATGACAGCTAAACTCTTATCACAAATGAGCCTCACCTTGGCTGTGAATGTCGAGTAAATTATCACTTGTTATCGCTGCCCTTTGAAATTTTGATTCCTGGTTCTTTCTCCACCTGGAAGCAACTTCTTCATGCTTTAAACTTTACGAGTTTTATCATTGAAATAAAGGTCTAATTTTTATGCAATTCACAAGTTTTGCATACCTGAAAAAGACTCAGGTTTCAATAATTTTCTTGGGAACTGTCAAGCTGGCAGTCCTTTACAAAACCATCAGCCTGGAAGTCCCTCTGGCATTCAGAATAGTATGACTGTCCTATTTTGTTCTTTGAAATACTACTGGTTCATTCCTCTGTACCCAAAGGAGGCTTGGGCCGATGAAATTGAGCTCTCTCTTCTTAACCGATAAAATTCTAAATGGTACCATACCAACTGATTTAAATAAAAATTTCCATTATTATTCAGTCTTGTAGACTCATACCAAGTCTTCTCAACCTCAGGACCATTGACATTTTGGGCTGGAAAATTCTTTGTCATGAGGCTGTCCTGTGCTTAGAAGGATGTTTGTCAGAATCATTGGCCTCTACGCGCCAGATGCCAGCAGCACCCCCTTCCCAAATGTGACAATCATGAATGTCTCCAGAAATTGCCAAATGTCCCCTGGGGGTCAAAATCACCCCTAGTTGAGAACCAGTGCCCTACATGATGCCTAAAAGTCAGGTCGCACCTCCAAGTTGATGAAGAATTGTGTAAGTCCATAAACTGGAAAGTTAAGGGCAACACTGGTCTCTTTAAACCACCGAATAGCCGGCTAACGTAATACTCGTGCTATTAAGTTCTCGGAACCTCCATTTCTTCGTCGGTAAATGATGATAAAAATGAAAGAGTATAACGCTAGTTATACCAGTCTCAAACTAGTATTAATAGTTAGCACACCGTGTAACTGTATGCACAGTAAATATTAACTATTACTACTCATCCAACTGAAGCCAATACAATCATGACTACAATTAGAGCTTCTTCCCAGTTCGGTAGCTCCTCCTTTCCCTGCTATCACTGAGGGAATGGGTAAAGGTTAAGTGACTTTAAAAACTAATAATTAAAGCTTATTCCTTTAAGCATGAAGATTAAAAATGTTGTCTCCTTTTAGACTTATCAGCAGACCTTAAAAGATTTAATTCAATTTTATAAGTATTTTATTTTTCTCTTATTTCTGCATCACTAAAATCCACGTACAATGAGTATTTGTCCCTTCAGTTCATTCTTCTCTCTCATTTTCACTAAGTTCAACATCCCCAAACAACCTGGGCTCTAGCTATGGCTTTGTTGTTACTGTCTATGTGATCTTGGACAATCGCTTAAGCTCTTTTGGCCTAAGTTTCCTAGTCAGTAAAATAAAAGTGATACTTTTTTGTCTCCCAGAGTTCTTATGAGAAACAAATGAGATGGTGTATGAGAAACCACTTTAGGCATTCTAGTACTTAATACAAAAGTACAATACTGTTATTGTCATCACCACCATCCCCATTATCATCAACAATACCTTGAACATTCTGAATACCATTCTGGACCTTCCTTGAAGAAGTAGGTTAACACTGACACGCAGGGAGCTAGCTAAACTCTTATCAGACAGGGACCTTCATCCACCAGATGAGTCCTACAGTTTCCTAGCAATTGGAATATTTTTTCCGTGTTTGGCAACGTAATGGAACACTATGCAAATAGTCATAAAAACTTTTTAGCCAGCATACATCATTTTGTGCTCTGTAGACAGCAGGTAAACTTACGTCCTCCTTGAAACCTGTAATAATAAATTTGCCGACACATTAAAGTTTTTATTTTATGGATGCTGTAGCCCTAATATGTGAAAAATATACAAATATATTTTGCTTTTGTTTTTATTAAAGCTTGACTCCCTTGATTCTCTGGGCTTTAATTTGGAAGAAGTTGGTAACGTCACCATAACAGCTCAATTTCAAAAAACATTGTTACTCTGCTCTGGGAATACGCTGTGATGGGAACAGTTGTATGAAAAAGTCACAATGTTATGTTGTAGCCTCATGATTGTATCCACGAGGGAGGGCTGAGACCTTGTCTCTGGTGTCAACTGCTTTTTCATAATGTGTGGCCCAGCGCCTATGATACATAGTAATATGAGTGAATGAATGAGTAAATGAACAATGGGAGGAAAGAAGGAAGTAAAGACGAGATGAAGCGGGGCGGGAGGAAGAATTCTGTGTTAATGTTCACTTTGAAAAGCCAAAATGGATCACCAGAAAAATATGTAAATATTAGCGAAATATATTTCCTTATTTTTATTTGCATTGGGAAAGAAAACGCTGACCTCTTCACTGAGAACCATGTGCATAAAAACAGTTCAAATTCTCCAGTATCACTTTTCAAGATATAGTGCCATTAAACTCAGAATCTATAAAATCTCAATAGTGTAATGTAGAAGATGCTGATATCCTCATATTTTTCCACACTCTTTGATTCTAAAATGGACACTGCTCTTTTTCCTTTTAAGATTAGCATAACTTTCTTACGCATTATTCCATTTCCTATTTTAAAGGACCGTCTCAGACCTGTGGCCTTGCTCTCTCCTTCTGCTTATCTAATAGCCTCCAGATGGCTACTGTATTACATGGGATGTTTCGGGCTCATCCAATGTGTCATTAATAAAAGCACAGAAGATAGTCCTGTTTGCCCCTCCATTTGGTTATTTGGTAGAATGTTGATCTGTTCTGGTTGGTATTGAAGTGGATTTACATATGGAGTTAATGCTCCAGCTCCCCCCCATGTCCATTCTTATGGGATTTACACATCCGATTTCTACCTACTCGCATTCATGTGGGTCAGTCTGGGTCCCTTCACCAGGAATACCGAATTGTTATGAAAAGAGAGAGGTCAGGCTTCCCTTGTCTGGACTAGTACATATAAGATGTGTAAGAAAACAGAAAAAGCTGTTGTGTATGTATGTGTGTGTGGGTGTGTGCGTGTGAAGGAGAGAGTGAGAGTGAGAGTGAGAAGATGGCACACTGAGGTAAGTAGAATTAGAGATAGAATGACAGCCTTTAGTGTTCCAGATTCTTTCCGGGACCTTCTCTGCCCTTGTGTGTCCTGATTCATACCTGCATCCTTAGAAAGCCAATCAAAGTGGCCTTAGCACAGGGAATTTTACATTACTGGCAGCCAAAATGAACCCGATGGATGCATTTGCCTTACGGCCGTGATGCCTATAAATGAGGGAACCTAACTTCCTGTTTCCTTTATCCCCTCCACGTGCTTCTGAGTTCAGGCGCAGCTGAGGTGGTGTGACTACCTCAGGTACGATGACAGCTTCCCACCTCCAGCACTGCCTCTCTCCGCACACCGTCCTGGGCTCACAGGGAGCCTGCTCAGCCACGTACAAGTGCAACTAGGAAGTGCACGAGAGTTATTCTTCTCAGAGTCAACCCTGCATCAGGGGGGAACAGAGCCAGTGAACAAACACCCCGGCATCTTCAGGCACCAAAAGGTTTCTCAGAGACTCTCCAGGGGGCCTGAGCCCCAACTGATGACAGCTGGCGCTCACTTATCAATATACCTTTTATTGTCTCTTTATTTCCACTCCTTCACTTGGGCTTTCCAGGATAATCTCCCAAATAAACTACCTCTAGATAAGTCCTAGTTTCAGGAACAGCTTTGAAAAGAACCAAAACTATGACAAAAGTTGTTTCCTGTCATGAAAAGGAGTCATAAGGGGACAGATAGTTAATGATTAACACTTGCCAGTCACTCACGTGTCTACCTAGTCTCACCTGACATCAAAGAGTAAGAGAGAAGATTTGGATCATAATAACTTCAATTCCACCATGTAATGTAGCTTATGATGCTACTTGGTAAAAACTAGCTATAGTCTTAAAGCAAGACTCTTAGAATACATCTTAAAAACTCAATGGGAGTTTGCATTATTTGGGGAGACTTTCATATGATATATATACCTCTCTTTGTGAGAAATGTTATATATGCAACTATATTTTAGAAAGCATATATAACAGAAACTGATATACAATAAGGTACACCTGAAATTTACACAATGTCATAAGCCAATATGACCTCAATAAAACAATTTTTTAAAAAAAGACAATATATACTGTATACAAATGGAGAGGATACCAAGAAGATGTAAACTGCATCTCCAACTTTGCAACCTTTTGCTTTTTAGGACCTTGGGTATGATCCCTAAAATTTCCCAACTTTGATTTTCTGAGCTATAAAATGTGAAAAGAAATATCTGCCTTGCATAATTCATGGAAATCGGAAGTGTAGAGTGTTCTATTGGCTAAGTGTACAGTACTCTCTTGGTGCCTAAATGATAGGAAAAACGATTTATGGCTTGTATTTATTCCCTTAAAATATAATACATATTAAACAAAAGTGAAAAAAAAAATCCCCACAAGCTGTTTGGAAACATCTTCATTCTCCCTCTTACCAGGGTGACACACCGGGGGAAGAAGATTGATCATAAGCACATGATTCCTCCATCTTCACCAGTTAGGCTAATTTTTTCTACTATGCCTGAACTCAAAGAGGTTTTCACTTGCATTTAAAAGTCTAATTGATTTCGCAACCACTATTGAAATACATCTTAGAATGCATTGACCTATATACTTCAGGTTCTAGTTCTTACTTACGGTTGAGCCAAAAATGAACATTAGCCTTTAAAATCATGACCTTGTTAAAAATCATTCCTTCAAGCAATGTGCATTAAGCCCTTATGAGAGTATTCAAGTTGATTATATATTTTTCTTAAATATGCCACTTGTCACTGATTTAATCCTCATGAGTGAAACTTTACCTCAAGCTTGATATCTATATTCCAGACAGGCTGATTATAGGATATTTTCCATAGACTACTAGAACATTAATGCTACAAGGGATCACAGAGACTAATTTTCTCCTACCTCCTTAGTTTGCAAGTAAAAAAAGAAAGCCCAAAGAAATGAAGCTATTTGCCCAATGTCACACCGTGAATTAGATGAAAAACCATGTCAAGGATCTGGGCGCCTCTGTAATGCTTTTCCACAACGTTTTCTAAAGTACGTTCCATGGAACACTGGTTTCTTGAGATCCCGTAATCCGCAGGCCCCCAAAAATATAGCTATCGTAAAATAATTTTGTGAAACAAGGCACATACTGAAATATTACAGAATCCTTAAATTGACGTAGTTAAAAAATATGTTTCCTAAAGTAAACTGGTCACAGAGTAAATTTCTCCCCATGTACAACTTAGTAACATAATTATTCCTTGTTACTTCATGAAGTGCAGCCCTATTAAATCAAGACCTTCCTGAATAAAGTTCAAGGTCTTAAGTTTATGATACCAAACGTTTTATCCCCAGCTTCTGCCCACCTTTCCCACTGTAGCTCCTGCCATTCCTGCATATGTTGCAGACATACCCAACTATCTTAGTTCCCCCAATGTGCCACGTTTCACTTCTCCTTTGACACACTGTTTTCTACTTGGAATATATTACAAGGGCTTTGAGAGTTGGTTTGTATTCTTTCCTTTCTCTCTCTCTCTCTCTCTCTCTATTTCTATCTCCATCTCTTTGTTGCCTTTCACTCTTACACACACACACACGTACACACAAACACACACATCGTTTCCCATTTAGAATGCCTAGGACAGTATATGTTCTCCATTCCTTTGATCTAGAAACATAACAATATCAAATAGATGCCCCTTGTTCTCAACTTAACTTTGTATAAGAATATGTTCTGTAAAAACACATATGTTATGTAAAAAAATAAAGAATAAGGATAAACTATTCCTTGATATATTCTTTCCCTTGTTTGTTGCTCCTGTGCCTGCATACGGATCAGCAAGCATAGCCTGGCAATCCCTGACTTTCCCTGTTGAAAGAATTCTACCAACAGCGTAGAAAGAGGCTGAGCAGGGGCCTTTAGGGACTATTTACGGACGGGAAGGAAACATTGAAAATGACACATTAGAAGAAGAAATGAATAGCTTAGCGAATTAGAATTTTCTAGAAAAATTTTTAAAATCTTCTGGAAGATTAGAATGCTCAGTAGTGTCAAATGTTCTTGGCAAGTTGTGGGAAACAGTAAGCCTGTGTTACTTTCTCTTTCGAATGGGTGGAAAGACTGACATCGAATGCAGGCCCTTCCATTTCATACTGATATTCTTCCTCCTTGGTAGTTACCTATGAGTGCTCGTGTGTGGTAACTCACAAGAAATCTCTTGCGTGTCATTCACCTAATAGACAAAGTAGGAAGTTAAGGCGATGAAGGGCAAGCCTTAGGAGATGGCGCACACAGTTGTGCTATACCCTTCCTCAAAGAATGGTGTTTAAAGGGTAAAAGAGGAAAACATAATCATTCTGCTAAGAAGAAGAATATAAAGTAGCAACTGTCCCTTGCTCTATTGGCTTTGAGGTTGTACAGAGAGCTGTAAGACAAGTTGTTCCTGAAGAATCTCTATCCCTTCGGAATCCTTGACTTGCAATACTATGGACATAGATTTACGTTCTAAACACATCCTCAGCCTCCATACTGACTGCCAAGTATTTGAGTTCATGAGAAAATTCACCACATTTTCACACTCTGGTTTCCCATACACTTCCAGCCACTGGATTCTTGAGAAGGTGATGAGGAAAGGAAGCAAATGAGAGGAAAATAAAGAATTTTAAAAGGGAACAGATTTGAAATTAAAAAAAAAAAACCATGTGCTAAAATAGTATTGCGAAATCTTTTGATATGGAAGAAAGGCTCCCTCCAGTGAGAAAAATATTGACCTAAGGATCCTTCTAAAAATTTAATGATTGGATGATCACAATGTTTTCTAATTTCTTCTGGTATGGTGGGAAATTATTTGATTTTATGAGTTTATTCTTTAAAATAATCACAGAATACAACTTTATGTTTGTGATATGCAGACTATGGCCCCCCAAAGATGTCTATGCCCTAATCTCTGGGACCTATGATATGTTTCATCACCTTGTGAAAGAGACTTTGCAGACGTGATTAATTTAAGGATCTTGAGGTGGGAGTGAATCCTGGATTATCTAGATGAGCCCAATGTAAACACAAGGGTTCTTATGAGCGAAAGAGGGAGACAGGACAGTCACTGTCAGAGTGATGTGATGAGAGAAAGCCTGGACCAGCCATTGCTGGCTCTGAAGATGGTGGAAGGTTCCCCAAGCCAAAAAATACAGGTGGCCTCCAGAAGCTGGAAAAGACAAGGGGCCAGATTCTCCCTTAGAGCTTCTAGAAGGAATGGAGCCCTGGTGACACCTTGATTTTAACCCAGGGAGACCCATTTCAGACTTCTAGCATCCAAATGTAAAATAACAAATTTGTGTTGTTCCAATCCACCAAGTGTGTGGTAATTTGTTACAACAGCAATAGAAAACTAACACATGCTTTTCTTTTAATAAGGTCTCTTTCAGGGTGTTGACAGTGAAGTGTCTGATAATGAAGTCAAAGCACAGCATCTAAGGTTGGAAATAAGGCTGGCCTTTTTTGTCCAGTTCTGGGCATTTCAGCGTTTATGAAATTTATGAAAACACTTGAGAGAGCAGCTGTACAATTTTTCCCCACCTGAAGAGCTACAGGAAAGTTTCTGGTCTAGAAAAACATTGGCCTTTTCACCGAGGTGTCTTTCCTAGTGTCTGCCTGTGTGTGCTGGACTGCAAAGGCCAGAGGCAGCGCTGGAGAGATGCCAGGACAGGCCACCTAAGTCTGGACCGTGACCAGAGACAGACAGCATCTTGCTCTTTCCTTCCCTCTTTATCCTCTGCTCACAGGCTCTCTGACTCCTATCATCTCTCTCATTTTTTTTTTCTCCCTAGTCTCTTACATTCTCTTCTTTTTCTCTCTGATACTCTTCTTAAGTTAGTCAGCATGTGCAATTTTATTAGTTCTATTTATCTAAAAAGTTTCATTTTTATTACCTTCAATATATTTGTATTCCTTCTTCAGTTATAATAAACTGCAGCTGTAGAATAGATATTTTAAAACATCTTTCCATTTTGTGTGCTTAATTTTAATAGTGGCCACCCAAAATGAAATTTGCTTTTGTTGAGTTGACATATATATGCATTGAAAAAGAAAAGAGAAAGAATCAAAAAGAAATTCATCAAAACAAATAATGGGGTTATTTCTAGATAGATAGTGATGCAATGGATGATTTTTTCCCCTTTTTTAGTCTTTCCAACTTTTCCACGTTACGTATCTCATCTTGAAAAAATATTTTTCTAAAAAGACAATATATTTTTTCCAAGACACTAAGTTGACTGAAAAAAAAATGTCTGCTAATTCCATTTAATCTTATTTCTAAATCCCGTTTAAGGACTTGACATGCAAGTTTTGGGGACCTGAATTAAACATTTTAACAAAGAAACAGCCAATGCCAAATATGCTGAGAGGATCCTTATTCCATGCTGTGCTCTTGTTTAAATGTGTGCACATGGCCATTAGTTTCTGTTTTTCTTGTTTAAAACAGCTTTCTATGGTTGACTTAACACTTGCTTTCTACACTTGTTTTGCCACTCTGGTGCTACATATTTATTGTGTATTTTTAGAAATAATTTTCCTGACATCAGTTAATTGATCTTCTATGCCCTGTTTGAACTTCACGTCTCACAGCTGCTCACATTTGTCACTTGTCATGATATTTGTATTTGGATTCCATTTTCTGTGTCCTCACCACTCAGCCAGCACATAGTGAAAAATGTGACAAGGAAGTTCTCCGAGCTCACCACATTGAGTGTTGAAGGACAGGAGGGTTTCCACTCCTCTCTGTGGGACCCACCTCCCTACAGTCAAGGCTGCCTCCGAGGCATTAAGAACAACTTTTTGTGAATGCCTTCAGATCCTATTTCACAGTTGTCTTCCAAATCTTAAACAAATTCATCGTAAGTTGAAGTTGTCTGAATACAAGATATTTGTGGGTGAATCTAGCAATCTGATTGACAGAACTAGAAAGAAGAAAACACTTGAAACTAAAAGCTCAGAGTTTGCAAATCGTAGATTTTTACACATTAGTCTTCACCTTCATAAAATTTTTAATAAAAATTTGTATAAAGTTTTTTATATTCTTTTATGATTCTATGACTAAAACGAATGCTCCTAAGACTATGTATATACACATAGATGTGTGCATATATGTATTTATATACACACATGTAAGGCAAATGGAGAAACTTTTCCACGCACATCATCAGAGCATGGTTAGACCTTAGCAGTATTGCTTTAACCCGAGCTGACTTGTGAAAGAGGATTTGCAAATCAAGCTTATATGCATTGATTCCCTGACGCTCATAAGTTGAATTTTAATATTAGCCCCTAATAATGTTTTGCAATTTACCAGCATTTTAACACTGGAGTAAGCAATAAACGAACATTTTAACACTTTTTAATTGAAAAGATTAAAAGAGAAAGCTAATTAATTTGTAAACTGTACATGTAAATTGTTCTGAGTCTATGATTAATTTGTTCTATTTTTTGTTCTACACGTGAGTAGCTTTAAAACAAAAGTACAAAACATATAATTAGCAGTAGCTAATTTTTATTAACCCCTGGAAATATTTGTTTGTGCACTTTGCAATCACATTGTAAGGGTTTTATTGTTTTCTTGTAACATTTCAAAACTTTGTGATCTTTCATTAACTCACCCAGACTTCGTAAATCCCCTGTCTCTACTGTAATAGCAGAGATAGAGTCAGACTTTATTTTCCAGGAAAAAGTGATTTGAGGCTATTTATCTTAGGATCTATAGTCAAATCTTACTTTGATTTCTACTTCTCATTTAGTTATCACTACACCAACCCATAACTACTATCTTAATACAAGCCGGCAATATTTTTCAACTGGACTTCTATTGAACTAACCTCTCGTACGTCTAATTTCAGCTACTTCTCTCCAAACTAGTTTCCTTGCTGTTCCTCACACAAACAAATGAACTAATTTTATCCAACAAAAATTTACTTGGGAGCTACTAATGTGCCAGGCACTATTTTAAATACTGGGGTTACAATAATGAACAAAACAGGGAAAAATCCCCGAACGCATATAATCTACATTCCAGTGGCATGAGACAGGTAATAAAGCAAATGAATAAGTAAATCACATGGCATATGAAAAAGTGATAGGTGCTATAAAGAAAAATAAAGCAGTCAAGGAAGATAAGGAGGACTGAGGCGAGCTCATTATAGCTTTAAATATGGTTGTCAAGGAAGGTCTTAGCGAGAAGGTGACAGCTGAGCAGTGACTTGATGGACTCGATGGAGCTCAGCACGGGGTTGGCGTGTTGGGGGGATAGCAAATCCAATGGCCCCGATATGTTCATGGAACAGGAAAACGTCCAGTGTGGCTGAAGGTGACTGACTAGATGAGTGAGCAAATGATGGGCAGGATAGCAGAAGCCAAGGTGAGAGAGAGAGGGTTTAGCATCTTGGAGGCCATTGTCTTCGAGAAGAGGTTTGACATGACCAGGATATATATTTTAAGGAGCTCATTCTGGCTACTGTGATGAGAGGAGGCTAAGGCGTGGCGAGGGTGAGAGCAGGTAGGAGGCCACTGCGATAATGGGTAAAGGACAGTGGTGTTTGATCCAGTGAGGTAGTGAGGGCAGAATGTGCTGATGGGTTGGGCGTGGGGTGTGAGAGGAGAGAAGCAGCAAAGAAGGGTTTTGGCCTTAGCAGCTAGAAGGACGTGTCCATTCTCTTCTCTGTGCTTGGTGTGGATAAGTTCTTACTGGATAATACGATCCTCTCCTTCTGTCAATATAACACTAATTCGCTTCAGTCTAAATCTTACTTTTCTAAGAATCCAGAATCCTAACCTAATTAATCTCCCGTTATTCTAAACACTCCATTAAACTACATTCCCTGAGGCGTGTGACTAGGTTCCTTCGAGATTTTGTCCTGATTAAAATAGTTTTCCAGCTTTCTAACATTATATGTTTGTTATATATAGTATATATGTATATAAAAATGTTGGAAAGCTGGAAAACTATATATATATATATATATATATATATATATATGGAAAACTGCACATATATGGTGGAATATATATATGGTACATTTTTAAGCAGATTGCAAATGATTGATAATTTTATAGATCTAATAAATTGTAATCTACTTAAAATTCTATATATGTGTAATAGATATACATATATTTATGGAACTATAAAATAAAAATATACATAAAATCTATCTATCTATATCTATCTGTCTGTCTATCTATGCATCTATATTGTACCTTCACCTGTCTAAAAAAATTGCAATTTACTTAAAGGGCTGAATAAAGAAATATATTAGCCTTGTATTCTTCTTATTGCCTAACACAGTATTTTAAGAATGATTATGAGAAATATACTACTGAAGTCTACTATCACTGTATTTTTCTCCATTTTTAAATGTAACACAAAGATAACTTTTAACAACATCTGGTGCTTTTCTTAAAAAGGGGTGGGATTTTGTTTCAGCAGGCTCATGACGTTCTCACAGAGCAGAGACGTGAGCCGGAAGCGCTGCGGGTCAGAGCGTTCTCGACTTCTGATGAAGGGAGCTGATGGTTGACGGTCATACAGACAAGGGCACACGTGTGCAGTGATTTCAGGGAAAAATCTGCCACAGGCCATTGTCTTGGCTGATCATTTCCTGTCTCGGGTGAGAATGCAAATCCCATTAGGAGCAGGTTAAAACATGAGTTCCATTTTTATGAGATTAAATTTGGATGGAAGCTGGAGATCAAACAAGAAGGTGCAGGGCAGTGAGGAAGGGGTGTTCCTAGAGCAAAGCAGGCAGGCCCAGATGGGCAGCCCGTACTCCCTGCCTGCTGCTCAGTCTTGTCTGGAGCCACCTCTAAGGATGAGAATCCAACACTTGCTTCACCCACTGCCGCGAGTGTAACCACTGTGGCTGAAACTAATGCCCCTCTGCACACATGGAGCGCTTCGCACTCGACTCATGCTCCTCGTTTTCGCCTCCCAGGGATCCCCGGCGTGGTGAGGAGAGCCTTATGGATGAGAAAAACGAGCCTCAGAAAGGGAAAGTGACTGAATCAAGACTGCGTATTTAATAAAAAAAATTTAACACGCATCTACTGTTTTTTCTTTTGCAGAGCATTAAGGGGAGAAAAAAAAAAGACAATTAACACACAGTCTCTTTCCCTGAGGCGCTTACAATCCATTTAGGTATTTGTACAAATAAATAGATGTTGAACACATGATTAGGGAATTAAAAGAGAGTAGAAATTAATATCTGGTCTTTTTATTCCTATTTCTTTTGTCTTTACTACTGCATTTAAAAATTGGAAATAAGCTTATCATTTATTATAAAAATAATTCATGTTTATTTGAATACAAGTAAGATAATACATAAAAAATATAAAAAAGAATATGAAAATGGCCTATAATCCCATCACCTGGCAAAAATCACTGTTAAAATTGTAATATATAGCATTTTATGCTTTTTATATATTTATATTTTTAAACTATGTGTTCTGATTTTAGTTTGATCTTCTTTATAGTATAGAGTAAGAGTCTTATGTTTTCTATGTCAAACAATATAGTCTGCCTCATGACTTTATGCGTTTCCCATGATGTCATTATGTCACCATCTGTTTTACTATACTTCTATTGAGGATGGTAAAATTTACTCTTTTTTTATCACCCAAAACTATGCTGAAATGAAAATCATACACAAATCTTTGTAAATATGTCTGATTATTTCCTTGCTCTACAATTCCAGAAATGGAAGTGTTGGTCAAAGGTCATATTCAAGTTGAAAAAATTGGCCAGTGGACAGAGGAGCTAGATCTTGATTTAAATTCAGTTTCTGATTCTTTAAATGACAATAAAAATTCTTATCTTTCTGACGGTTAATAATAAGCTTAAATAAGCTGATGTATAACATTTCTCTTTGTGATATTGTGAACGTTTTCCCACAGCTTTGATTTTTTTGTTTAGTTATAGAAAAAACATCTTATGAAAGCTGGATATGGCCAGATACTGGGATAGTCTGAAACTCTGTGATCTAAGCTACAGACAGTCCAAATAAAAAACAAAACCATATGTAGGCACTGTGTGGTATGAACTTTTGGTCTCTGTAAATCACCTTCCTTACATTGCTGATGTGAATATTTAGCAATGAAGATTTAGATATGCAAAAAAAATTTTAGATGAGCAAAGATTTAGATGTACAAAAATTCCAAACTTTTTTTTCTTGTGAGGAAGATTGGCCCTGAGCTAACATCTCTGCCAATCTTCTTCTACTTTATCTAGGATGCTGCCACAGCATGGCTTGATGGGCAGTGCTAGGTCCACGACTGGGATCCAAACCTGAGAACCCCAGGCCACCCAAGTGGAATGTGGAACCTAACCACTACACCACCGGGCCAGCCCCCTAAAATGTTTTTATTCTGTCTTTCAATAGAAGCACTCCCTGGTGTTTCCAGAAAACTATCTCAGAAGAATATGTCTGCAAATGGAAGTGTGGATGCTTTGATGCCATGTGCATGCACGTGTGTTTGACAGCTATGGGCAAGGCTACAGTGAGAGAGTGTAGCTGACGTGCTCCGTGTTTTAGGGTATGATGTACATTAGGCGGTATCCCCACCCTTTTTTCTCATCTTTCTCATATTATTTCTTCCCTCAAAGATTTTCCCAGTTTATATCTTTCTTATCGAGACTCCTCCAAGAAAATACAGTCCACTATAATGCTTCCACAGGGTAATTATCTCATCATGAATCTATCCCGTGTGATTAAAAATAGACAAACAAAAATGCTTTTATTTAGTTTTCTATTGGCACCTGTAGCTCCTCCTATACAAAGCACCTATAGGCATTCTCCCATGTCCATGTAAGGTCAGGGAAAATAGGTAAAGTTTTTATCCCAGGACACCCAGCATAGCAGGAATATAAGAAATATAAAGGTTTTCTAGTGCCTACCACAGTGATTTGTCTCTGATCCTTGGTATTTGGTTACAAAGAGCTGTCCATGTGCACAGTGCCTAAGTATGTTAGGATGCTGTTAAATACTCTTATGAAGCACACTGGGGAGCTATGAGTCTGTTTTTAGCCTCTCTTTCTTGCTGATAAAAGTAAAAAAATTAAAAAATCAACTGGGCTTAGTTTAGAAATGCTATGTACACATAAAAAATATGCACCACATGATACCAGCTCTTGGATGGAACTCATTAACTTACTATTAGAAAGTTACTAAATTACTTTCTAGTTTTATTGCAAAATGTAAAAAAAAAATATGTTGCTTTAAAGGATAATTAGCTTTTTCATTAAAAAAAAGAAACCAGCTTGAGAAAGAAAGAACTCCTTTCTTAAAGAAAGGTAGATTTAAACAGTGAAATCGTTACTCTATGGGGTCTTGGTACTGGTATTACTCTTAAATAGTGTATGAAGATCAGAACAAAAGGAGAAAGTGCTAGACAGGGTTCAAAAGAAGCACCAGGTTGGTATTCATGATGTACTAAATGTACCACCTTTTGTCGCTGACATGAAAAAGGCAGCCGGAGGGATGAAACACTAAAAAGGACTGGAGTCGTCTGTATGCGCAGCCAGAGCAACTCACTGTCTATTTGGTCTAGATTCATGACCATGGGAAACAATGCTTCCTCTGTTGTCGCTATTTTTCAAGCGTGAGCATGTTACAGGAACATATGAAATTTAAACATGTTAGAAATTAAGCGCTATAATAAAACAAAATTTACAAACATTAGTATATATCATATATTAATCTCCTGCATCTTTTGTAAAATGCATAATGGTGGTTGTATTGCTTGGGGATTAAGGATTAGTAATAATTCAAAAGGTACGGATGTGACATGAACTGTAAAATCAAACTTTTGGAGATTTTTCTCTCTTCTGCGTTGGCATCACTTATACCTTACTTTTGGGGAACATCTTTTTCCTGATGCCGTTTGTAGTTAACTCAATGTAAAAAGCAAAGATTCTGGAATGACTGATATAAACCTTAAGCTCTCCTGTGTTTCACTTGTCTACCATCCCCACGGCTGGGATGTGAGGACCTCGAGAGAGACTCTTTTTCCCTTTGAAATCTCCTTGGCAGTATATTCTGCAGTGGCCTGCTTCTTGAAAAGTCCTGCGTCCTGGTGAAGATGAGGTGACTGAAACTCTCCATCACAAAGTAAAGGAGAGACCATGCAGCTAGTGACTGAAACGATACTGCAAGGCTAAGGTAGAACAGATAGAAAATTCACTCCGTAAAAGGACACTAAATGACGAGTTTCAGCTCTCAGAGTCTAGTGAACTTACAGTCAAGGGAAGAAAAGAGTTAGAATAAGTGGAACCCCAGATATGCACCATCTTCTGGTAGGATGGAGAGAATGATAGGGAAGTACTGCCTATTCAAACTGGTATCAGGCATCCGCTTTAGAATCTTCTAGAATCTTCTAGTAAGCTCATTCAAATGCAGATTCCCTGAGCCTATTACAGATCTTATGATCTTGGGATGTGCCCTGAAATCTGTACTTTATAGATTTACTCAAGTGATTCTCAAACAAACTGAAATTTAAGAATCACTGGTTTACAGAAAACAAAGCAAAAACCAGATAGAGATAGAACTGATGGACTGACTGGTGGTCTCCAAGTTCAGTGCCTAAAGCTGAAACACTTCTTCCCTTCAGTTCCCAGAAGTACCTAGGACTTAACAGCCAGGTGAAACAAACTGCAGAGAAAACCTCAGTACACATTCCAGGCAGCGTAAAAGGATCAAACCTTCTATCTAACTTTACAAGTAAGAAAGCAAGGAGCAGTAAGGTTGTTCTGCCCTGAATTTTTTTTTAAAGTGGGAGCCTAGTCTTTCCTTTTACAACTAGATATGAGCCGCTTAAAGTATAACTGACAGGGAAAATGACAGTGATCGAATCCCACTCATACCAAAGAATTTCTAAATAAATGACTGATCTCAGACCCTCCCTCATTGGATACAGATTAGGGAGGGAAAGCACAATGAAGGGAAAGGACAGAGAAAGAGAAGGCTGAAAATTTAGTGCAAGCCCAGCTGCTTCCCTTCAAGCAAAATTCCTACCAATAAGTAGTTTGGGGAGTGGCAGACTAGGCATGCAAGGAATTCTCATTCATTACATAACATGCATTTGTTGAGTGCCTACTACATCAGTCCTAGCCTATGATTTGGTAGGAGAAATCAAAGAAGACGTTTTTGACATCAAGAAGCAAATATCCAGTAACTCTGTATTGCTATTTTGTTGGATGCTGTGGTAGCATGGAGGGTGGGGTCCTAATCAGATTTGGGATGAGAGAATGTTTCCTGCAATAAATGAGACTTGAGCTGAGTATTCATGAACATGTTGAAGTTAATTAACCAGAACAGGAAGAGGAGGAATTGCATCCCGTGCAAAGGCTTGTACAACACATTATAACATGCTCCAAATGCCTAGAGAAACGGGAGAGGGGGATAGGTGCAACATTTTGTGACATCAACCTATTTGAATTTTTTATGGAGAACTTTAAAGACTTATTAAAGAGTTTCAACCTGGGAAATGATGGCATCAGATCCTCACTTTTGAAATTTCAGTCTAGCAGACGCATGAAGGATAAACTAAGGCTCTCAGATGAAGATTGGAAGATCCCTGCAGTTACTCAGGAGTGAGGAGAGCTGAGCTGACGGGTAGTACAGAGGGGAAGGTGGGACAGGAACGATATCCTGGAGACAGAACGTGCCAAACGTGGTGACTGAGTAGATGTGGGGATTTTACATTACTAGCTTCACTGACTGCGTTTGTAATGCACCATTTACGTTTATAGGTAATAAAGAAGGAAAAGCAAGACAGTGGAAGGGGGAAAAGGATAAGTTTATTTTCAATAAGCTATGATGGTTATAGGGATATAATACGGAGGATGTGGAGATGTTCATACATCAACAAATACTTATTAAATTCCTACTGTGTGCTGGCCACTGTCTTTTAGGCAGTTTAATAGATCCAGCAGAATTTTCTGGACCAGCAATATAGATGAAGGAAACTTCACTATATAAATGGAAATTGAGGACAGGGTTGGGGCATTAAGGGGAAGTGTGTAAGTGAGAAGACTGTGGACAAAGCTGGGAGCACCACCATTTAAGAGCGAGGCAGGACCTAGATGGGAACCAAGGCTTCAATCAAACTGAAGCAAAATGAAGAGCTTGTTGAGTCTTGGAAAACAAAGGAACTACCATAAGAAGGAGAAGCCAACTTATATAAAATATAGATGCTCCATTTAAACCAATCAGCATGAATTTGCCAATATGGAGGTCACTGAGGAGAGCAGATTCAGTGAAGCAGAAAGGATGGAAGCCATGTGGAGGGGTTGAGCAGCACTGGAAGGAGACAGCAAGGAAGGACGATTTCTTCAGGTACTTGGCTGCATTTATGAGAAATGTTGAGAAAGATTCACAGTTTTCAAATACATATCACTCCTCATTCGTGCCCCACCCTCACAGCTCTGCATTCTAATTTCTGACATTCTTTATTTCCTTTTGCTTACTTTACTTTTCTTCACCTGCAAGTACTAATGTTAGATATGTGATGCTCTCCTGAGAATTGGCCTGATAAAAGAGGGAGAGAGAACATGCAGTCCCCGGACACCCAGGAAATGGAGATCCATGACAACAGCAATGACTACCACTTTTGACGGCCCACAATATGCCTAGAAATGAGCATCTACTTCATATACATTGTAAATTTTTCAAAAATACAAAAAACTGAAAAACCTTGTCAGGTAAGAATGATCATTTCTCTTATACATAAGAAGAGGCAAGCAAGGATCACGGAGGTTAAGTTGCCGCCTAGGACCACATGGACGGTAAGTGACATAGTTGGGACTGGAACCCCCGTCTATTCTGTCTTACTCCAGCATCCACTCCCCTTTTAAAATATCGCAAAAAGAAACAAAAAGTTGAACAGGGAAGTTATGAGAGTCAAAAGTCAGTTTGGTGTGAAGAGGTTGTTTCTGTTAGAGCTAGTGTGGAATTCTGAATAGCGACAACAAAGTGGATAGTGGCTGCTGAGCCAGGCAGGTGCCTCCCCAAATTCAACTTTATATCATTTTGTCAGATGAGTCATTCCTTCAGGAAAGTACAGCTAATAGAATTTTAAAAGATACCATTTTTACAAGGTCAAGGAGTTGAATATGAGCCATTGGAAGAATGTGTCAAAATTCAGAAACCTGAAGGGCGTGAGGCTTCTGCCAATGTTCGCTCCATTGTCTGTTGCTGAGTCTTAGAATGGGTCCGGTGTCTTTTTCTATAGCTATTAGGTCTTTATCATATTGATTATTTTTATTACAAAGAGAGGAAGGTTTGACCAGAAGCCTCAGGACATTTCTTCAGGGAAGAACTGGGTTAGTCCCAGATTATCTTCTGCAATTACTCACCCTCTGTCTGGCGAAGTGATAAGAAGTGCTTGAGTCGGTTCTCACCACCTGGGTTCTTCTTGATAGGGGGAGGGAACAAGTGACATGTCCTCATTACAAAGTCTCATCCAGACCCATTTGACTCTGATCTTCCTCGCCCTGATAAAGATCCCGTTTGTTAAATCAGACGTTCCCCAAAAGGCACAAGAGGGAAGAAGTGGCCACGATTCTGACATGAAAAAGCTTTTACTGAGTGTAGTTTTATGTCTTTTATGACCTACAACTCTACAGGTTGTAAAACACTTTGCATTAGTTGGAAATACAGTGTTTGAAGGTCATCTGTTTGGAAATCTATAGTATTACATAAAAAGAAGCCAGAAAAAAGAGAAAGTAAAATTAAGGAAATGAATGCTTTAAAGAAATCTCGTAGCTCTTTTGCATTGTTTCTGTCCTTTAAATCCTCCCAGATTTACAACTAAGTGTTGGTAATTGCTGGAAATAGCCACGAATTTTACAGAATAATTGGCTCTATTTTAAGACACACATTTTAGTGTGTATACTACATGGTGTGCCTATAAAGTAATAAAATAGATTTTTGCATGTTGCTTCTGGAAATCATTCTCATTATTTTTAGTCACATATTGTATATATGTGTGAGCGTGGCAACATTTTATAGTTTGAAGGTCCTTTCTAGTTTTTAGAAGTTACAAAATAATAGAATTAATTGCTTCGAATGTAGTCATTTGGCACCGGGCAAGTATTGATTTCTTTCCCAACACCTTTAATTTCTAATGGAGCTTGAAATTAACTTTGGATTTTAATTCTATTTTATTCTGGGTTTGTACATCAGGGCCATTAATAATGTCAGGAGTGTGCTGAGAGAACTGTTTCTGAGCCAGGAGCCCACGGGGAGCTTTGCAGCATTTGGGTCTCCATCCTTTAGAGAGGGGAGGAAAGTCCATGTGGAAATGTGTATTGCAATAGTATTTTCTGAATGAGCAATCAAGTCAAAAGTTAGCCCGTGAGAAGTCAGCCTTTGATCACTTGCTGAAGTTTGCATCATTGTATGCATGTATGTACGCAGATTTAATCAGATCCTAAACAGTCAGGGTAGCCAAGGACAGATTCCACTAAACCAAAATGCCTGGAAAATGAGCCTTTCTGATTCATAAGGTAACAATCTACTGGTTATGTAGGTATGTGGTATATGCACACGGGTTTATATCAACAGCAATGTATCACAAATACAACTACACATTTTAAAATGATTTAAAAACAGCCGTCCTTTGAGGTTATAAAATGTTTTCAATGATTTTATATTGTCTCTATTAAATGGGGTGATTGTAATAAACTAGCGCTGAGACCCTTGGAGGTCTCTGTGCTCATGGACACCTGTAGGCAGCTACGTGCGCCTCTTTCGGTCAGCGGTTCTCTAACTTGCTCCCCCAGCAGCTGCTATCAGGATGAACATCAGTGGAGAGTAAAGTCAGGAGCTGAGGGATGTGGCTCCTCTACTACACCCTCCAAAATGAAACCAACTTTTCGAGACAACTTCTCAAAATAGTCTCTCCATTCCCAGGAATTTTCGATGCTCTGAAAGTTGAAAAAGCTTTGCCAGAAGGGAGGCTTTACGGCAAGACACAAACTTCACAAATTAGACAGTGAACAATTTGAAATCCTGACTCTGCCACGTACTTTGAACCTCAGTTTTTCAATCTGTAAAATGGAGTAATGTCTTCCTTACATGCAATTTTGAAGATTACGTGAGATAGTAAATTTAAAGTTCAGTACTTTGCGTGCTTCCCTCTGCTCCCAGTAACGCTCTTTCAAAACACAGCACATGCTCAAAACTAAAGATCTCATCAACAAATACTGATGACTAGGTTTTCTAAAAAGTATGGGACTTGTTGACCTATGCCTACACAATTTACTTTCCAGGGAAAAAACTGTAAAAAACCTTTGGAAAAATATAGCAAAGTGTATAAATACCAGAGAAATCATACAGATAAGAATTGCTATGGAAAATAAGGAAAACAAAAGAGAAGTCACTTTAAGCTTGAATAGTAAAAGAAGATTTCACAAAATAGAGTCTGTGACCTGGACCCCACAGAGCATGAAGTTTGAATGCAGTGAAAGTGGGGAGAAGAGCATTCTGGGATGGATCTTGGGGGCTGGCCTAAGCCAAAGTATGGAGACAGGAAAGCACAAGAGGATGCTACGTAGAGGGAGGGATGTGAGCACGCACAGTGTATGGGCTGAAGAGTGCCCTAAAAAACTTATGTCCACCAAGGAACTCAAGATGGATTGTGTTTGGAAATAGGGTCTTTGCAGATGTAATTAGTCAAGATGAGTCATACTGGAGCAGCAGGGCCCTAAATCCAATGACTTGTGTCTTTAGAAGAGAAATGAGAGGGAAATTCAGACACACAGACATAGACACACAGGGAAGAAGGCCATGTGAAGAGGGAGGCAGAGATCGAAGTGCACAGACTACAAAAGCCAAGGAATGGCAAAAACTGCTGGCCGCCGCCAGAAGCAAGAAAGAAGCAAGGGGGATTCTTCTCTAGAGGCTTCAGAGGTGCCTGACCCCACGGATTTCGGCCTCCAAAACTGAGAGAGAATAAACTGTTGGTTTAAGCCATCAAGTTTGTACCCATTTGTTACTGCGACCCTAGGAAACTGACGCACATGGCATCCCATCTCTCGGAGTCATTTACAAAGAAGGCACAGAACGTACCCCTCCCTCAACGATCTCTTTCTGACACTTTGCTGATCACGAACAGAGTCTCCCCGTCATAGTTCACAAAAACATGTAAGTGGGAGTCAGTTCTGTTGCTACTGAAGTCTCCTCTTCATCCTATTTTCTATAGAGCATAATTTGGCATAACGGAAGTATCACGGACCAAATATCAGGGACATTCTCAAATGAAAGGAAAGTTATTCTCTTACTGAGAAACAAAAGAGATTTTATTGTAAGACGCTGTACGCCACCGACAGACTCTTTATGGTGTAAGTCTGTGTTCAGAGCAGATAAACATATCTTTATAGTCATTTCAGAGGTATGATGTGTGTACGTGTGTGTGTGTGTGTGTGCGCATGCATGTAGACACAATTACAGTTCAGTTGCTCAAAAATTTATTTAATACTTACCAGGTGCTGAGCAACAAGCTAAGTATTTGTGTCCAAAAATGAAGATGTGCTCAGGGCCCTGAGAAGTTACGGTGGGTCGTCGGCGAGCTTATTTCAGTGTAAAGTGATTACTGATGACACACACAGAGGCTTGCATGAAGTGTGCCTCAGGAAGTGTGCATGTAGTATGTGATTTGATTTCTGTCTGAGATGATCTAGTGTCTCAGCTGTCAATGTGTTTGTCTTGTTGGTAATTTATAAGAAACCCGACTGGTCCATTTTTGCATTAATATTCGTAACGTAAAAATGTCCGTGCTTTTGTCTTCAATAAGTTTTAATAACTGAGTTGTAATCTCTCATTGTTTCTTATGAATAGAATATCCTTCCTCATAAAGAAGAGAGCAAACGCCAGTGATAGATTAGAGAGCCTTTAATTCATGTCCCAATTTTATCTATAAACTACTTCCAAAGAGGCACTATGCCAATCACTCGTGCTTCCTTCCATTTCTTTTTTTTTAATTTTGTTCTGGTTTTGTTGAGAAAAAATGCTGTTCTTTTGACCCTACTTTAAAAATGCTTTTTGACCTTAAATATATGTTTAAATCTAACGCAGGCAGCAAACTTACTTTAAAAATAAATACATTTCTATTTTGTCTAAATGGCATTTATATGATCTCTAGGGCTCCTTGAAGTATGCACCAAGCCCCCTCTCCATGCACGGATCACACTGTAGAAAGCAAGGGAGCCGGAAACTCCAGTGAGACTGGCCTTGCAACTCAAAGGTTAATACTCCTCCTCCTCTCCCCACTCCTCCAAGACCCCTTCGTATTCTCTCCCTCCACTGTCCCTGCTTAAAGTCCTTCTTCTTTGCCTGAAAGAAGGAAGCGACATACTGGAGAAGAGAATTGGGACAAAATTCAGGAAACTGAGGTGGTCGCAGACCTCTTGATAAGACTATAAGAATGCAGCATTTCAGGGCATCTGCTTTATTTTTTTAGGTGTAGTCTCTAATCTTAGCATACTATTATATCAATAAGTACTTCAAAGTATCTGCTAAATGACCCCTCCACAAACTTTGTATATTCCTTCTTAATTTTTTAAGTCTATGGATAATCAGCCCATCTTTCCAACCATCAACATTCTGTTTATTGTAGTTTTGAAAAGCAAAGAGTCCCTCGAGATTCAAGTATGATTTCCACTGGGCATCCTCATTGAAAAAGCACAATAGAAACACAGTTTTCTTAAACTAATCAATAGAGAGACTGCTGGAATCTAAATGATCCCAGCATGAAAATTACAGTTTGTGCAGAGTAAATTTGTTTGTTTGTTTTTTGAGAAAGATTAGCCCTGAGCTGACTTCTGCCACAAATGCTCCTTTTTTTTGCTGCAGAAGATTGGCCCTGAGCTAACATCTGTGCCATCTTCCTCTATTTTGTATGTGGGACACCTGCCACAGCCTGCTTGATAAGTGGTACATAGGTCCACACCTGAGATCCAAACCAGTGAACCCCTGGCTGCCAAAGTAGAGCGTGTGAACTTAACTGCTATGCCGCCAGGCTGGCCCCTAAATTTGTTTTTTGTTTGTTTTTTGTTTTTATTTTTGCTGAGGAAGATTCACCCTGAGCTAACATCTGTGCCCATCTTCCACTATTTTGTATGTGGGTTGCCACCACAGTATGGCCCTGGTGAGTGCTGTAGGCCCATGGCCAGGAACTGAACCCAGGCCACCAAAGTGGAGCACACTGAACTTTATCACTAGACCATGGGGCTGTCTCCAAATTTGTTTTTTTGATCACCATATGTGAAATTGATGTTGATCAAGTGTCAAAGTGAACCCATTCCTTGGCTGAGGAACCTCATGCAGTAGAATTTAGGGCCTGATATTGACTCATCTCATCTAAGAGAGGGGGCACTTGGGAAGTGTAGGGTGATGACAAGGAAGAAAAGGAAGTGGCAGTTTGAATGAAAAACTGAAATCCTAATTCAAAAAATCTCTTAGAATTTTTTTTAAAGATTTTTTTTTCTTTTTCCTTCTTCTCCCCAAAGACCCCCAGTACACAGTTGTATATATTTTTAGTTATTGGTCCTTCTAGTTGTGGCATGTGGGACACCGCTTCAGCATGGCCTGACGAACAGTGCCATGTCCACGCCCAGGATCCGAACCAGCGAAACCCTGGGCCGCCGAAGCAGAGCGTGCGAACTTAACCACTCAGCCACGGGGCTGGCCCCAGAATTTTTTATATAATAAATAAATTACTTGGGCTTTAAACTGACACTTTTCCTATGTATAAGTTCTTTCAGCATCCAATCTACATGTATAAGGGATTTGGGGAAATGTTTTCTATTAATAAACTTTCTTCCTTGATTGCTAATAGCAATTCAAATGCTTCTCAATAAATCTATTTTCCATATTATTTCTGCCCTATGAATCATTCTGTATCCTTCTTTCTATTTCTGAAATACGTGTTAGCCCAAAAACCTAGCATAGGCTATAGAAATGAAGCTGTGTGAAAATGACCTCTATTCAGCAGAGCTGTGGCAATGGCATGGAGGCAAAGCAAAAGTTGCAAGACAGAGTTGATGCTACACTTTATCTGTTAATAGTGGAAACTGTGTCCTAAGCAGTGGACGCAGCATTGATGAGAAGAGGAGGATTCGTTCTGCAATCACTGCGCTTCTGTCGCCCCTCACTCATTCTGCTTCCTCTTCCCATCCCTGTTCCACTTCAGTTCCCCTTGGATGACTGGCCTTGTGGCTAACTGGCCACACGGCCAGCTGAGAAGAGAAGAGATATTCTGTAATAGCTCAGGCTGCCCCAGAAGGTGCTGTGATCACAGAGTAGCTCCCACTAATGACTAGGAAACAAGCATTGCTGCCTGGAGTTTCTGCCCTGCCCTCCTCAAGGGCATCTAAGAGATGTGCAGTTCCAATACTTCTTTCCCAGAACTGCTATGTCGTGAGAAGGCAAGACGGTCTCCATTACTGATACTCTCTCCCCTGTGCAAGTTCCGGATGCTTTCTTCTCTTTCACATGGCTTAAGTCAGCTTGCTTTGAAGAATTATACAAAGGAAAAAATAATCCTTTCGGACAATGAATTAACAAAGTTTTTTCCATTTACCTAGCTTCAAGTAGTTTAGGACTTTCAGAATAATCCACCTGACAAAATTCAGGTTTTATTAACTCAGAAAGCCTATACGTCACTGACACCATAAAGGAGCTTAACATGCTAGTATTTTCTGAGTAAGAATATGCTTTCCCTTGCATGCTTGAATGTTCTCTAAGTGAGGCAACTCAGCAACAGATAGCCATATGGTAGAAAACACACAGAGAGTTTTCTAGAGCTCTGAATTCCACTGCAGTCATGTGGATGGAAAGAATTTATCTGTCTACAGCCAAACTCTTAGAAGTGTTTCTTCGTCCAAATAACCGACAGCCTCACTTGGCTTTATCCAGCACAGTGGAAGCTGATCACATGACTTGGCAAGCAAGACATGTATAATTGATGTCTCAACAGGCTTGGGTAATGGCAAAGAGTATTATTAGGACATTTTGATGCCTGCTAATGAGTAATGACAGCAACTTTGTAGGTGCCAACATTGCCTGGCATTTGGTGCTGGCATCTGTGATGGCAAGAAAGGTCTTTCAGGGGTAGGGTGGGCATATTTTGCAGACAGGAGCCATCATGGTAGCTTTGGGACAAAATTATATGATGAGACCGAGGGACTGCAAGCCATTGGATCTTTTTCTCGCTTTGCTTGAAAATAAGACCGTATTTTTTAGTCAAATCCATATACATTTATAGTATTTCACTTTTACTTGGCTAAGTTAAAAGATTTTCGAATAAAACATTTTACTAAAAGTTGAAAGCAGTCAAATGTGCGAACACCCAAAAAGTGAATGCGCAAAATTTTCTTGGAAACTGCTGCACTTTCCCTGGGAAACTTTTGCTTTGAGTGGCATTAGCTGTCTACAACAAATATAACAGATGGAAATTATTTGAATAGATAGACATTTTCATTTCAGATTCAACAATCTGCACTATACTTTTCTCAACATTCTTTGCCCGGGAGGGGGTGGAACAGGAGGAAAAGCAGAATACAGCAAAAACAGCAAAAGACATGCAGAGAGTCCTTCGTTCACCACGATTTTGTCAAGAAAAGCAAAACCAAAAGAAGAACCATCATTCATTCTTCAGATTTTGATCGCGTAAATGGTGAAAAAAAATCACAAGATTCATTAGAGTCATTTTTTCCCAGAAAGCTTGGCAAACAAACGAGGTGTCTTGAATTTAAGGAAGAAAAATTTGACATCGCTGAGTCATAGCTGGAGGAGATCCTGAAGGGAGAAAGCTTCTCATTCTTTTGCTTTAGGTTGACAATCACAAAGTAATCCCAAAATTAGTTTTGTATCCCAATAGAGCTAATTATTCAACTGTTGTTACCTAAGAATATACTATAAGCTAAACAGTTGAGGCAAACTTTAGTAACACAGCAGTTTCTGTCACTTTCCTAAAAGAAATGTTGACAGTCGAAGTGACACCACAGAACCCAAAGGTTCTTCATAAATGTTCTCTAAACACAGTAGTCTTACAAGTCCCCCTTACTTCATAAATAATCATATGCCAATAGTCTTTTAGCGCAGGCTTTAATGTCATTGAGGAATTAACGTAGTGAGAAGAACTCAACTCTTCTACAGAATAAAAGCAAAGTTGTTTTATGGTAAAAATGGTGATGCAGAATCATATCTGAAGTCATACTCAAGACCACTGTCCCCTGGCTAGCTCAACTTACCCACTCAGCTCCACATCCTGCTGTTCCTTTGATGGGACCGATCTCTCCACGTTATTACATTTACAATCATAGCTCCCATCTCCTGAGAATTACCTGTGTTGATTACAACCATGCTAGACATTTTACACCTTATCTGGACCCTGCACAATAATACTGCTAGGTAGACGCTATTATTCTCCTTTTATAATGAAACAGGGCAGTGGTATTCTGATAAACCAGCTCTACAAAAAAAGAAACAAAAAAGAGTCTGGATTTGTAGGGTTTGTCAATTTTCATGGGTAAATTCTCCCACTGTAGTCTGGTTCAAGGTACCAAGCTTTAACAACCAGCTCACAAAATTCCTGAATATTTAACAAACTTGGCTCCAGCATATTACTCAGACAGGGATTTGGAGCGGCTGGCAGCTCCCCCAGGATCATGTGGCCTGTAAGCATCGGAAGGAGCATTGCCATTGACATCTGCAGACTCCAAAGCGGTTTGACTCCTTCACCACCGTTCTTCTGCACAGCGCATGTTTATCTCTGCCCTTGGACTTTGCTTCTGCTGTCCCATCTCCCACACTTTTTCCTCTCAGTCTCAATCTTAATTCCCAACCAAACAAGGACTCAGCTCCTCCTTGAGCCCTCCCCACACATCTTAGTTCACATTGTTCTCTCTCTCATATGTACGTACTGGTCTTTATGCCAGTTTGGCACACAAACATCTGTTACCTCCTACTAATCTACTAACGTTTCCAGACTGTTTTTGCTTCCTTTTTTAACTACTTTGTCTACTTCATAAGGACGAGGGCTCTTGCTGTATTTCTGTATCCACATGGTGTGCTACACACAAAATAGACATACAATATTATTAAATTGGAGCCATCTATTAATTAGAGATAATCCTATACACTGTTTGTAAAGCTAAAGACTTAGAATAGGAGCGTAGCAACTAATGTCCATATGACAGCAAAACATTGTTTGATTCGGGAGACATTAAAAGGATCAAAGGAGAGGCACATCCTATTTTTAACTTTCATACTCCTTTCTTGTTTTTTGAGTAGATACAAATGTCTCTGAAGTTCCCTTTTTTATCTTCCAATTGAACAGGCCCCCTTCCCTCTCTCTTCCTTCCCCTAACAGAACTTGGCGAAGGGGTAGAGGTGTTTTCTGTTCCTTTTACTGTTCTCTGAACCCGGGATGAGACAGCCACTGGGATTCAAACAGGGAAGTTTAATGAATAATGTCAACTCCCTCAAGACCTAGCACTGGCATTTCACAGCCTCTGAGAAGTTCACAGGATCACAGCTCGTCTCTACGGCAGGCTGCTTTTTAATATTCATTTGCAGATCAACTTTTTGCAAAGGTTCTTTATTCAAAGAGAAAGATATATTTTTGGAACTATTGAAAGAGTCTTTGTAAAACTGAAATTAAATCCTTTCTTTCTATGTTTAATCTTAGCCATCTTTCCAAAGCAAGACATGAAAGAAGGGATTAATTTGAAATTTGGGCGCCTTAGAAATGGAAAGGTCCTTGGGCTGTGTTTCTCCAGATGACCTGCACTGTTTTAATCCAGTGTAATTTATTTGGTTGTAGCTGAAAGACAGAACGGCTCTAAATCCCCTTCCAACATTTCTGCACAGGGAGCCCTTTCCCATTTCTTTTCATCTTCCTTTCTGTGTAGATCCCAGGTGAAAACGTGAGGAAACGAGCTGCTGGAATGAGTGTTTCTTTTGGTAAATAAGTGCGATTTCAGGAAGTGACACCACTTGTCGTTTCCCTCTTTTCCCCAAATGCTTCGGCTCTAGTGAGAAAGTAAGCTTCTCCTGCGGGGAGCACACACAGCCAGGCAGGGCTCACTAGCATGTTAATGAAACTGCATTCTCCAGCCAAGGCCATGCTGAAGCTGGGTCCTCCTCACTCTGATTTCTCCTGTTCCTCTGATAAGAAAAGACCCCAGCATTAAACAAATAAATAACCTGATAATTTAATCTGAAAAGATGAAACAATTGCTTAGAATTGCCAAGAATTTGCGTAAGATGTTAAATATTTTTTCCATATAATTACATTTATACATCTTTTGTAAACATGCAAAGTACCAACCTAGACTAAAAAAGGTAAGCAATGGTACAAGTTATCCTCATTTCACCATCCCAATGAACCAGAGACGTGGGGATGAATGAAGATCATAAGGACTTTTATTTTTAATGAAGTGATACACTTCTTTGGAGGGAGCTATTTGACAACACCTCCTAGTCTCCCTGCCCTCTTCATTTCTCTACTCCACATTCCAGCACCTACCCCATGTGCAGAACGGAGTCAGCTCTCAACACATTGATGACTGGATAAAAAATGAAGAAATGGTGGTAGGAATATAGACCCTCGCCGTCCCATGGTCCTGCAGTTGTGCCCCATAGCCACTCCTTAATTACAAGGACACACTGAGCAACTGAAGTAGGTCATAATGTAGGAATGGAAAAGGAGGATGAAAGAGAGGTAAAACTGGAAGAATTTTGTCATTGTTCACTTGATAACAAAGAAGCACAATCTGGCTGCTTAATTCCACGTCTAGATTAGAAGCGCACGTTCACCCTGTGCATGTAAATCAGCCCGTGTAGCAGTAGATTTGCTAACAAAGCCTTTTACCTTTTCTGTGAGCTTTGGCTTAAATATTGAGACATGCTGTGATCTTTTCCCTAAGAATCAACTACACCAGTGCTTGGTATCTTTACGCTACTCACAATCAGACAAAAATTTAGTGGCTGCTTTTAAAGATTTAGTGGTATAATAAAAGTTACAAAAAGATATAAGATGTTTGCTCAATTCGCAATGCACTTTAAGGGATAATAATTCACGGAACGTCCCAGAGGGAACTTAAGGTTCAGAGAGGTTAAGTGATGTCCAAAACACAAAATCAAGACAGCACAGAGGGGGAAATAAAGGAGGCGGGGAGGAGGGCTGGGAAAGAGGATTAAATCCAGCGCGTCTCGTTTCATTGCTGTCAGGGCCCCGTAGCACGTACTGGAAGAACTGACTTCACTCTCTACGGTGTAAGTGGAATCCATGCTAATACGCTAAGAGGGTTTGAGGAAACAGGATTTACGCATACAGGAGAGAGTCAGTATCCTACAACTAGGAAAGCCCCGCTGATGGAGAAATAAGATTGGTCAGATAGCCTGAAGATCAGAGGATTTGACATCAAGACAGCTGGCTTCAGACCCTGAGTTCTTTTTCCTCTCTGTAATTTCCCTGCAGCGAGAATACACATATGATATCACATGATAAATCATAGGATTATGTTCATCTTATTCAACTTTTGCACCAAATTTAAAGTAAACTTCTTCTGTCATTCACTACGTAGTCAATATTTAAACACACCTATATTTATTAGATTAGAATAGCTCATACAATCAGCCACACAGTAGGTGTCTGCACTCTACTATCTAAGATATCATTATTTTTGTTGTTGCAATTTACTTTGCCTAAGTTAGTGTATATTCCCACAAGTGACAGTAATGAATGGTATCTTAACATGGCACAGTGCTTTCCTCAAAGATTATTTGAAATGTGTGGGTTTGTCTGCCCACACATCGAATGCCTCCATATAATTTCCTATAACTTTACACCTCGTGTGGTTGTTTCTGCTGTTATTACTATCACTATCCTCTCTGCCTTCCACTAATCCAGCTTTTCTTCTCTACCCTCCTTTTCTGTTTTCCTTGAGCTGTACTTTCTCTTCACAGCTTCACTATCTTCATAAATTTGTATAAAGGACATTGCTTTTTTAAAAAGTGGTTGAAGCTCTTTACATTCTCTGTCATTCATTCACTCTGATTCAGTGCATATTCGCTGAACACATTTTACCTGCTGGGTGGGCCCTGGGGATAAAACGGTGCACAGAACCTGGCACAGTCTCCTCTCAGACATGATGGCCCAGTGGAGGAGACAGATATTGTTGAAGAATCACAAATAACAAATGCAAAATCACAATCAGTGCTAGTGCTACGAGGAAGATACATGTCTTAGAATAAGAGGGTTGGACCTAATTCCAGGGACATGGAAAGCTTCCCTAAGAAGGTCACTACTGAATTGAGATCTGAAGAATGAGTAGGAATGTACCAGACAAAGCAGAGAGGGAGCATGTGCAAAAGTCCTGTGGTGGGGATAGTGCAGGGAGAGGGAACCGTGTGGGGGTATAGGACATGTATGAAAAACTGGAAGGAGGCCAGTGGGATGGGAGGGGAGAAAGGAAGGAAAAGCACAGTAGAAAGCCAGGTTAATGATGTAGCCATACCACGTAGGACCTTGTAAGTCAGTTGAATTTATTGCTGAGGGATGGATTCCAATTCCATAAGGCCAGGATTCTACTCAAGGACCGCTTTTTCGTTTTGGTAGCAATGTTCAAATTCCAAGCTGTCTCCACTGATGCCTAAGTCTATGGTAGCTCCGAATGAATGGAAGCACCGAATTTCCCAGTGCCAATAAATCTAGGTGTTTACACTCTCGGTTAGCGTAACTGTGAGGAGGTAGGATTAATTCCTTTTGTAAAAATTACGCTTTGAGTTAAATTGCTTATGGGTATAATAGGGATTATAAGCAACATTGTGTGAGCTACTAAAATCCACTGCACTTTTCAGGTGTTCAGTAATAAGGTACAGTGTAATTTATGGTTTACAAATTTGTGGGCCCAGAGTAACAGCTCCAGACTACAGAATATAGAATAGTTTCCTTTAAAATTTTAATTCTCTCTCTAACACTGGCTAACACTAAACTTTTAAACTAAAAATTTTAGTTTTGCATTTATGTGACAACATCAGTACCCGTTCCTTCTTAGTATTTCAGAATTCAGAAATCACATAATTTTAAAATTGGAAGATATCTGTATAGGTCATTTAGTTTATCTCCTCTTAATACTTCTGGAAACAGCCTTGTTTATACATCAGGGCAAGGTGAAAAATCTCTCCTTTAATAAAAAAGATACCTGGGGCTGGCCACGTGGCCTGGTGGTTAAGTTAGATGTGCTCCACTTTGGTGGCCTGGGTTCGGTTCTTGGGTGTGAACCTACACCACTCATTGGCAGCCATGCTGTGGTGGTGACCCATATACAAAATAGCAGAGGATGGGCACAGATGATAGCTGAGGGTGAATCTTCCTCAGCAAAAATAAATAAACAAATAAAAAGACATCCAGAAAAATATTTTCTCTCAGAATGAGGATCTGGCATTTCATAATTCTTATAAATTTTCACCCCAAAACATTGCTTGTATCTGTCAAATATCCTCTTATACCTGTGAAAATAGCCAAAAGTTTTCATATTATTGAGGATATTCTGGGGATTTTTACGGCAGCTCCGCATAAGGGGTTAATATGATATGTAAGAATGACTGTGGTCAAAGACAGACCATGAGGAAAAATATCAGCTAAGCCATGAGATAAGGGATGGCTTTCTGAATTTAATTTATGTAAATTAGAGTCATAATTATGAAGTGTAAGGAAGACATGTGAAAAAAATGAGATGATAATTAGATCCTAAAGAGCATTTGAAGTTTTGGAAAGTAAGCTTAGAGACCAATTAAAAGGTATCTGTGTAGCACCATTAAGAGAAAAAGACTGTAGCTATAAACACAAAGTTTTGCTCACAAGAAAGACAGATTCTTATACTTTTGGGAGAGTGAAGTAGGGATAAGTCAATATAACAAAACGTATAAAGAAACTATTCAACGTGATCATTCTACAGAGACCTTTGTCATAATTTTATGTTCTGATATGCTACTAGTCAGTTCTCCAAAATTCACAGAGAATGAAATACTGGTATAAGAAAATTTAAAAAGGATAAAACTGCAACAATGCAACGTATTTGCACTTTGTCACAAACTAGCTTCTTTTGTGTTTAGACAACAAAACTGGTTTTCCTTTCCCGTGGTCTGACCATCCCTGGGGATCTTTGGCTCTCCCGGTGGGATTTCCTCATTCAAAGCATCCTAGGAGAGTGATTTGTAAATGTCAATCCTCTGAGCCCTGGATAGAATTTATTTAAAAATAAATTCTCCAGGTATAAACTAACTAATAAACAAATAGGTAGAAGTCTAGGACATATCCAGATCGCTTTTAATTCTCTTTAATTCTTCTGGAAAAAAAAAAAAAAGCTATCGAAACCAGATATTCACTTCAAGCCCAAATCTGCCACAGAAATGATAGCAAACAATGAATGGCAGCATGAAATTAGTGATAAGTTGTACGATATGAACAATCATTGGTATAAAAGTTCACAGGAAAGGGGTGATTGTTCTGGAAGGAATGAAATGAGAAAAATTTATTGAGTACTAACATACGCTGAGGTTCTTCTCTGTGTCTTCCATAAATCATCTCACTGCGCCTCACAATGGCTTTATGAGATGATGCTGCTACGATACCCATTTCACAGGAGAAAACAGAAGCTCGAAGAGTTGAAGTGCCCAAGGTTACAAGTAAGTAAGCGGTAGAGCCAAGTTCAAACTCGGGCAGTGTGAACTATCAGAAAAGGGCTCCTTGGTTCCCTCTTGGACTACACCCTCTAGCGTGGATGATCACAGGTCACCCGAAAAATAGCTATTTCCTTCTGACCAAGCCCAGAGCAGTGTAGAAAATGTGATGAAATAGTTAGCAGCCTAATTGTGATGTTTGAAGCTCTGCTAAATATTTAGTTATAGTAAACTTCAGATTTTAGTTAGCTATTCTTTACCTTTTTAAGGTGGTACTAATATAAAATGACCATCACTCCTTTTCAAAAGGGCTGGTTAGTTTTCCACAGGAAATAATGAGGCAAAACATTTAATAATATTAATGAAGTTCAAAACCAGAGAACACAGAATGAGCAAGTGGAAGTCTCAGCTCATTGGCTTTTAAAACTACAAAATCGAGGAATAAAGGAAGTCCAAGAGAAGCCAAATGACTCGCCACAAGGGCGCACAGCATGATAATCCCATGTAGCATCACAAGCCACTGTCTGGTCACTTCAATTCTCTCGCTATGAATGTGGTCACCGACTAAGTAAAAATGCAAAATCGTTCATTCTGTATTAAACTGAATGGCGTATATTATACATTTTTACATTATTATGTGCTGAGCCAGACCCTCTCATTTCTAACTAATCCATGGAAGTAACTAAGAGATATATCAAGTCTTTCAGTTTATTAGGAAGCATTTATACTTCAACGAGCTACAAGATGTGTTTTCCACAACAAAATAGTGTCCAATCAACCCTTTCTTGAATTATGCAGTATGGTCTTCTAACTTCTATTTATGCGCACACTTGATTTTCAAGATTTTGGCCTTATTTAGGGAAGACAACAAGGGATCAGGCTCTCATTGTTAAAATGAATAATTCTATGTTTACAGATACAAAAATGGAACAAAGAATGAGTAGGAATGAGCACAGAGAGGAGATAATTTCCCTCTTACATTTTGAGCTCACCATACAGCCAAACCTGAACACACACAGGGCATTTTGAATACTTGGAGTTATTTAGAAAAAACTCTTTTAAAAAACTCAACTATTCAACCAGTAGCATATATTTAAATTTTTTTTAATTTTATAATTTAAAAAAGTCTTTTTCTTTGCTCTATATTTCAATAAAGGACGCAGCTATAAAAAAGAATTATTTGCTTTTCACTTCAATACCAAAGTGGTCACTGAGCTAGGAAACCCTTGTAACCACCACCAATTTCTTGCTCTTTGTCTGTAGCTATAATTTCCATATTCAGGAATAAGATCTCTCATAGTTAAAGGTGGTATTTACAGCCCGATACATAAATTACACTGGTGGAGTGAAGGTACTCAGTTTTATCAAAGTTAGCTAATTCAAGCATCATTTATCATACGCTAAATATCATATTCTGGAAGTTAACATCCTTATTTGATTGGAGAGGAACAATTTTAGTTATAATTCCTTATTCTAGTTAACTTCAATATCAGTTTTGTGCTTTATTCATTAAAATACTTTTTCAGAGACCTATAATAAATAGTTTCTAGATAATGACTCCACTAAGTGTTTATCTGTTTTTATTCTCTTGTACATCTTCCTATTCATGTTAATTTTTCTGGGAGTTCTTTTTGTCTCTTGTTTTTGAATATGTCCCTAAACAAATGAATAAGTGCAATAAAAGAAATTGCAAATATTTTTTTCTTAGTTGAGGTCTTACAACATATTTTGAACATCATTTCTTACTGTTCATTACTACAAATACTAATATGAAAAGGCTCAGACAACTGTATTGCATTTTTACTGGCCCCAGAACGGTACTTTGATAACATTTTGCCTGCCATTGTTTCCTAAAACTGAAGTAAACAGAAAGCAGTCTGTGTAATTAGAGGGTTTAGATATTATATTTTTAGGTATTATATTAGTTTTTCAACAGATTAAGAGAAGACTGAAGAAGATTGAATCTCTTTCTCTCTGCATTCCTTCCTCCCTACACACACACACATACCACCCCCCCCCCCCCAACAAATTACCTTCTTCTTTCAACTATATGTTTTATGGCAAATCTCTTTTCAAAAGTTCTTTGTAAACAGCAATGCATTTTCAGAAAATTAATGTTATATAGTTAACATTCATTTAAAAATATTCTTTGAATTACAAAAATTTAATTTTATTTAACTTTTCAGGGTAATGCTACTATGCAAAATAAGGCACATCTGTTTTATTAGTTGGCTTTGCATGTTACTTTTTAATATTAAAAAAATTTGCTTTATTGTGTTTCTACTTTAGATATACAACTTAATAGACTTCATTCCACTTTCTAACTCATTTTTCTGATCTAAAAAATGTGGTCAAATAGTTGAGATAGAGTAGGAGACAACCACTGTCCAGAAACTAAATGTTCAAATTACACTCTGTCTGCCTTTCTGATGAATTGATAAATGAGGATCCAGTCAGAGACATCACACTAACACAATTTTCCAAACTATCTATGCAGACAGACATGGCTTAGACACACAGGGGCAAATCCAAGAAAAGCATTCCAATCTCAACCCTGTGTTTATAGGACATTGGAAATGTTGGTCCTTCTTTTTGAGTCATTAGGCATGAGAGAATATATTTTGACACATTAGAATACTATTCTGGAGAAGCAATAGCAAAATCTGGGTTCTTTAGAATCAAGTGATTCAATATGTGGATTATTCAGGTTGCGGGGCTTCAAAGTATAGCGAAGACCTGGGATTCTCATGCAATTACAAGTTTAAAGTGAGATGAATTGGCACTCACAGTTGTGGCAGGTGGCCCCACTGTATCCCGTCTCGTCACAAGTGCATTTGAAGCTGTCCCACGTTTGCGAGCACTTCCCTCCATGCTCACAGTGATTGGGCACACATCTGTCAGAGAAAGAGACAAACAGAAATAAACCAACAAACAAATGAGATTTACGAGTGGCCAAATTCCAAGCTGTCTGGGCAATATATCATTTCAATGCCAGGTTGCCTTACCAAGGCAATTAATCCTTGTTAGTTGAAGCAGATTAATATGATTCATGATGGAAGGTGCCAAGCGCACAAAAGATAATGTATCACAGGCCTGGTGTTTCCCATTTTTGAGTAAACAGTAGAAATTAACAAACAGTTGAGAGATTCATTTGCACCTCACAGATTCATTTTATTTTCCTTTTGAACAAAAACAAAGACACTAGCTAAATTTCCTCCTGGTGAGAGACGGGAGACGAGCCATGTTGTTTCCTGTCCTATTCTTCACCAAGGCCAAGGCCAAGGCCAAGTCAGAAAGGGGGAACACTGAGTTTTGCACAACAATTTGAGTTTTTGAAATAATGCCCTGGCAACAGCAACGAGAATATACTAGCCTTATAAGAAAAGATTTCTGTTTCCCCCTGTGCCCAGCTGGCTAGTGAAAGCCACCTATTCAAAGAGGCAGCAAGCATAACAAGTGGAAAAACTGCAGGTTTGGTGTTCAAATCTTTGGCTTTCTACTTACTAAAGGGCCAGTTGTGACTAGGTAATTTAACCTTTCTGAATCTTAATTTTCTCATTTGAAAAATGGAGTAATTATACCTATTTTATAAGTACTTTTAAGGTTTGGAGATAATATTCATAAACTAGATAATTAATAGGCAGGAAATAGCCCATAAATGGGAGCTATGCATATCTGAACCACAGCTTCCAGGGCACAATTTCATAGCTCGCCTGTACCCTAGCAATAGTGAAGTCGAAATCTGCTCAGGAACACTGCTGTTTCAACAGCACAAACTCTTTCCTTTCTCCTGTTCCTATCCTGTTCTCCCTCCCCTCAATTCCTCTCTCCAACTTCCCACAACCTGATTCTTTATAATCCTGGTTAAGATGCTCACAGATAACAAAGGTATTTGTTGTTATGTATTAGAATTCATAAAAGATTTCTAGATTTTAATAGGAAACTCTCTAAAATAGAAAAGTCCACCCAGATTAAAATAGCAGAATCTATTAGCTATGGGTCATAGCTAATGGACTGAGAGAGAGCCACCTCATGTGGAACCCCTTAATCACAATGCCCTGGTAGCTTCCTGCTGCAAAATAGGATAGGGCTGGCCAAAGGGACAGAGCTCTCCATCCCCCATTCTTGATTTACCATCAGCCGTTCTGTGCCTAAAACTCCCATAGCAGGGCATAGCCCAGTTTGGCATGGGACCTCCAATTCTTATGTAGGAATGCTATTCCTCTACAACTCTTAGTCACACAGCAAACATTTATTAAGCATGTACTATACACACAGCACTGTGGCAAACAGAGATGAATTAAGATTCTATTCACTGCCTTTCAAGAGCTTACAGCCTAGGACACTACATATGTTGTACACACAAAATCTATAATATGAGATGGAAATGAAAAGTTGCATAATGCAGGGACAAATAATGCACTCTGCAGTTTCCCATGAGAGATCATAAGCAGATTTGAGGTACAGTAAAAATCTTTTGATTTGAGCCTCAATGAATGGACAGGATTCTAAGAGAAGACAATGAGAGGAAGAGTATTACTGGGGGAAAAGAACGTAAGCAAAGGCATGATGATGTTGGATTATCATGAGGAGGATGGGAAATTCACTCTACTTTTAACAGCCACGTATATTTCAAGTGAACTTAGGCTTGGTGTTATCAAGGCTACAAAGGTGGTCTTTCTCCTATAACCTACGTGAAGGTGGGGGTGGGAAATAAGATACATGAAAAATACAATACCAGGCAGAGTTTGATGCGTGGTCAAGGAGATATGGAATGCTATGGAAATTTGGATACTAGAGTAGTGATGACTAGAACATAAATAAAGGGCTTAACAAAGTTTAGAGCATTTCTCCTGGGCCTTAAAAGAGGAGTTGCATTTTTATAATTAAAATGTTGAAAATTGTTCCCAGCAGGCTAAGCGAGAAAGCAATGACAAGGAGGTAGATCCATGGGTGCTGGGTGGTCCATGGTTGGTTGTCCATTACCACAGCCACTACCCTCTCCAGGCACAGGCCTCAGCAGAAGGGGTTTATATCCAGCAGTCCTGATTCTTCAGATCATGGGAGGAAGCAATGGGACAGACACCAAAATTACATAAAAACTAAAACACATCCTTGATACTTAATTTTGGAATTTAGTAGGTACTTGCTTTTGTGTGGTACATTTACTTTCTAAATTGTTGTGGGTTAATATCAGTTCAGCCTGACAGTGAAAGCAATTTACATCAGCTCATTATATCAATTAATTCAGGATGAAGTAGGGCAGAAGTGTACCGAGTTGCAAAGGAAAACAAGGTTGGAATCTAAATGCTCTAAATAACGCACAAGCAGAGAATCCACATCTTAATGACAAACATGACTATTGTAGTTACACACACATGAGAAGCATACAACCATCAAATGAGATTAACTGAATACTTCTAAAATTTAGTATTACTGATTTCTTTAAAAGTGATCTTTTATTCAAATGGGACCTTAATATTTTATTTTTTAATGTTCTTATAATTTATATTTTCAAAATTGATATTATCCTTATGCTGATTACTGGCATTTTAATTCTTAATTAGGAAAAATGTTTTCTTTCCAAATCAAGTTTATTCAAATGTAATTAAAAACCCTAATATTCTATCACTCTATCTAAAAGAAAAAATTTTAGGACAAGTTACCAAACAAAACAATATGAATTAACTTAGTTTCCCCCTTCCTAATTATATTTTCTTCTCCTACACTCTCACTGAACTATTTGCATGTGTCCAGTACACCATTATCACATCACTTGGTAATTATTTGTTTGAGCATCTGTCTCTTCTAAACTGTGAGCGTCTGCAGTCAGGGATTTTCATCTTAGCATTCCCAGCAGGACAAGGTGCCTTGTGCACCTGCAGTGAATGCCTATTGATGGATGGGCTGGAAGAATGGGGGAATGCAGTCCTAGACCGTTAGGCCAAGGAACTGATATAATTTTGGAGGAAATACCCCTTCTACTGGGAGAAATACGGATTATTTTTATGTATGATTTTAGTCTAAGTCCACACTCTTTCTCTACTAAACTGATTATTTAAGCAGGTCACAGGAAATACGTAATTTGTTTGATAGCATGTCCTAGCTTGAAAGCTTGACTCACATCAAAAATGAATCAAAATGACTCTCCTGCTGCTACTTGAGAACTACTTGACCAGGATCAGGAACATACAGGGGAGGAGTTGGCAGGTGTCAAATTGTTGCGATCAAAGGGCTCCGGAAGAAGAGATGCATCCAATTAACCCTGCTCCCAGATGGTCCTGGGGTCGGAGACTCTTCAACAGGAACCATCCTTTCAGGTGTGGCAATGCTTTCCAAAAGGCTTCAGAATCAGAATGCATTTTTTCCAAATGAAATTTATTGGTACCCCAATACAGAAAACAAACAAAAGTTATATTCTGAAATTTCAAATGTTTAACAATTACTTAATATAAAATCAATCATTATGGACAGAGTGGTTGTTTGGATGGATGTGACAATTCTATCCAGGCTTATGGGTGACAGTTGCAGTTTTATTTCACCCAGAGTCTCTTTTATTTCTATATTAGATTTTAATTGCAAAGCATTGAGAGAATTGATATTTACAGATATAAAAAACTGCAAGTGGTACCAGATTTGTTTCTTTGTAGAAGGTCCCTTCGTAGTCCATGGACACTACTCAATTAAACAGGGACATCAGACGAAATTTTATTTCAAATCTAAAAAACGTTAATCTGACAGCATCCCTGGATGCATTGGTGGTCTTCAAAGCACTTTGAAGGTGTTTTGTTTTATTTTCCCTACAGTGTTTAAAAGTTGAAATAGTTTTAAATAAAATTCAAATCAAATCTTTGCGTTACCTTTAAAACTACATTTGGATCTGTAGAACCCAATACAAAACCCACAGAGTGTCAGGACCATGATTTCAGACACACACTCACACAATAGCAAATAACAGTAACAGTGGAGCATTTCTCAGAAGAGCTGGCTGTTACTAATACCCTCAGCTACTGGCGCGCAAAAGCAGTGTTTCTCAGAATTTCTGTGCATGGGAATCGCTTGAAAATCTTGTTAAAGTCAAGGTTCTGAGTCTTCAGATTTGAGGTGGAGTTTGAGAGCCTGTAATTCTAACATGCTCCCCACTCCCCCCCGGCCCATGATGCTCAGGCAGCTGGTCAGAGGGCCACAGTTTGAATGACAAGGCTCTAGGGCACTCTGGTTCTCTGCAGTAGGGCCTCAAAGGATGAGTGAAGACACCGAGAAGAGAAACAGCCCAAGAAGGAAGGGCACAGAGCGGAGACAGCATGTGGGAAGGGCAAATTTGATCTATTCAGCCTTTTCTCCTGAGACCGTACTTTTTTTCAAGGCCTTCCTACTATTTTTTACATGACCCACTGAGAGTGATAATATAATAATCTCCTAATCTCATTTATTAGGTTTAATCATTTCAGAACCTGACTATAGACCTCATATAATTCATAGAAAGTGATCATCACTGAATATGAAGGCAGTTTCATTTCACCTTAAAATCAAGTTCTGTATTTGCAATCTCAGACTCAGCTGAGATTCCCCGCCCTTTAGTTATTGTACAGAAGCCGGTACTAGGATACTTAATTTGCTTTTAGATTAGTACAAATTGTATACCTGGACATTAAATATGCCTTATTCTAAACTTTAGAAAGGAAAACTTCAGGTTACTTATAGGTTATTTTATAAACTGTTGGACAATTGTTTAAAGTGATTCATAAATTATCATCCCAGCATAAATTACCTCCTAGATTTATGATTTTTCCCTTCATCTCAGCTCCCAATTTTATTTTTGCTTATCCAGACACGAAATTCATTTAGAAAGTCTGATTTCTTAAATGCTACTTTTTATACTCCTGCCTCTCAGAGCTATTTCCACAGTCACAGTGGAGTTTTCTTCTGCATTACCTTCAATATTGATCTCAACAATATTTTAGTACTTTTATTCTCACACTAATTAGATTTCAGTTTCAGTTGAAGGCATGCTCTCTACGGAGTATATATCACTGCCTTATATTTCTCCTGTTCAAACTGAAATTATATGGCGAAGTAATAATAATTCCAGCAATTAATTTAGTATTTCATTACTACATAACTTAATTTTATAGTTGTATAACCAGAAAAGCTAATGTTATATTGATGGTGCTCCTTCAATGAGCACTTATTTATGGACATATTTAAATGCAGAGATATTTACTATACCTCCTACATTATGCCCAAATTTTCCATTAAAAATAATCAAGCATCTTTAGGCCACATCTATCCAACAATTGCACATTTCTACACTAACCATATCAATCATTAATTTTAGCCTGACAATATAAGCACCTTAAAAATCATTTCTATTATAATAAACCTGTGTTCACTTTATTTTGTTAATTTACTTTGAATTATAATTTTACAATATGTTCCTCATCATTTAGTGAAAAAAACATCTTTTAAGAGATCATAGGAGGAGAAGGAGCTGCAAGATCATCAGTTCCTTCACCTGTCTCCAGGTCCAACCGAATTTAACCTAAATAAATAACAGTAAGTTCATTTTCACAGTAACTCAATCACCTGCTCCAGTCAAACACTCTAAAACAATCTCTGGAGAAACAAAGAATAAAGGTTCAACCTCAAGAAGTTATAATTATATGCTGAAACGTAATTGGCAAGTCAGGTCTCTTTCTACGCCTAATATTAGAAACATTGGTACAGAATTAAGAGAATCTACCTCTATTGTATGGGTATACTGGGGTTTTACGGAAAAGTTAATCTTCCAAAGAAAGTATAGATTTAGGTTATCCTGGAAGGAGGAGGAGCACCTTTCTGCCTGGAGGGAAAGCAAAGGCTTGCGGCCGTGTGAGTAAGCGCCAAATGTGGTTACGGAGCAACGAATTGTCGAGTGTGGCTTGGGTGGAAATCTTGCATGCACGTTAAGGATTATAGCAGGAAGTTGTAGATGTGTGGCCAACAGGCCTTTCGCCTTTCTTTCTTCCTGTCATCACCCTGATTTTATTAAGGTATCTTCTCTCCCTCACGTGGCCACGTGCTTTTGGAAGGGAGACGATCCCAGTCTCCAAGGGACAAAAAGTAAGGAACCAGGCTTCCTAATGAAATCATTAACCTGTTGCACATTGTTCCCAAAATCTATGATCTCCTTCTTCTATAGCAATAGTATTTATGTCTTGACATAGAGCCACCCAGTTAAAAACACCATCCTCCAGGTTCCTTTTAATTTAAGGGGCTGGTGACTAAGTTCAAGGCAATGGAATTGTGCGATGTCTGGATTAAGCCCTTAAAGGGAAAGAGCATGCACTGTTTTTGCTTTTTTTGTCCCTTCTGACCTCCTTTCTGAAATGAACCTGTGATGGTGAGACCTGGAGCAGGCATCTCAGAACACAAGAGGGGGACAAAGGAAAATTACAAAGGGTCTGGATTCTGGATAACATATCAGCCCTAGGCCACCTACTGAAATGTTTGCATGAGAGAGAAATCAATTTCCTCTGTTTTGGTCTTTGTTACAACAGCGAATATGCCCTAACCATACAGACTTTCAGTTAACCGACCCTGACGTTGACCTACACCTAGCCTTTTGTTCTAACATGATACATGTGATGGTTGCTGTTAAGTCATGATGGGTTGTCTTATATTAGCTGCAACTGAAAACAGCCAAACCAAGAGATATTAAATTCATCGGCCTAGGTTTGAGCTCAGGTCATAGAGTGTGTTAATCATTAAGTTAGGGATTTTCCAGGAGAATATAGCCTTGTTTATTCATGCAACATATAATTTTTGAGTGTCTGCTGTGAATAATAATCTGTGTTGGATTAAGCTTTCTTATCAAGAAGTTTAATGACAAGAAACAACATTTCTGGGTGTCTGTGTGATGAAGTATGTCATCCAGTCATCAAGAGATTCTGAACTTTATCCAGAGGAAAATAAAGCCAGACCACCAGAGAAATACACAGTGGAGCTGTATTATTGTGATGCTTAACAGAATGATTTAAAGTAACTTCGGAATTTAGAATATTTTTTCCTAGCCATGAGAGACACTGGAGACTCAAAAAATAAAGTTACTTGGCAAGCAGATATTGTAAGATATTAAACTAGTAAGACTATACAGAATAGACTAGAGCGAAAGAAACCAAAGGCAGGAAGATCAACTAAATGGCTTTTTGAATGCTCCAAGTAGAAGATGATAAAAATTTGAGGTACAATGAGACCTGCAAAGAAGCATTAAAGAAAGAAAGGATTAAAAAGACTACATTACTAATTGATTACTTGGAAGTGAACTAATTAAACATGCCTCAGATATTCTGTGTTTAGGAACCATTGATAAACAGTGACATTTTCATTTTGAGGTAATAACTTTTCTTACATAACTAAAGATAGGTAAGTTTCAAACTATTGAAACTTTTAAGACAGGTTTAAATTAAACTAATATTTTTTTCCCAAATGAGCTAAATTTAAAGTGGCTGTAAGCTGCATTCCTCCAAGAAAGTTATTAAGCTTTATTTCAGTCTCTTCTCCTTTCACGGGGGAAAAGATAATAACCGAAAGAATGGATACAGGAAATATTGTCAGAAAGATGAATCTCTGGAATGCATAGAATACAGACGCTGAGCTACATCTGTTTCAGTGACAAGTTTGAATGACATGTTCCTTATCCATAAATGCTTATCCATGGATAGCTTCTTTCACCACCTCCTGCTGGGTCTTTGCTCACTAATTGCAGGGGCAGACTGGGAAACGTTCAGAGCTAGGCATAACCCAAGAGAGAAAGAAAGTATTTCCCACAGGGAAATGTAGGAAGAAGGAGAGAAAGACATTTGAGCTACCTAAATCTTGTAGAGAGAATATTAGCATTTCTAATGAGAAATTATAAAAGTCACTATAAATTCTAAAATTTATATAGAAAATATACACAAGAGCCAGGAACACTTCAAAATTGGTACATAACAGGATAAGATGATTCCTAGTGGATACTAAAACACATAATAGGCCTAGAGTAAATGTAAATTAATATTGGTGCATTAAGAGAGAGACAGACAAATGGAATAGAAATGAGAATCTAGAAAGAAATACAAAGACATATACAAATTAGTAAGTTAACAATGGGATGTTAAATCAGTGGGGAAAATGGATTACTTAGTAAATGGTGTAAGAGCACTGGCTACTCATCTGAGAAAGAACAGAGTAACGTCCCCCACTTCTTCTCAGCGCCAAGATAAATTCCACATGGATGAAAAATTTAGCATGTAAAGGAAATAAACAATAATAAAGTATGAGGGAATATGTTTTGTAATCTATAACTATAGGAGGTTATTTCTAACGAAGAAACAAAACCAAGAAACCATAAAGTGAAAATTAATAAATTTGGCTACATAAAATTTTTAAAAATATCTTGTATGGTCGAACATAACCAAGTTCAAAGACTAGAAACAAATTGGGAAACATTTTTAATATGGCAGAAAAAGAGTCAATTTCTTTATGATATAAAAAATCTTTATGAATCAATTAGAAATAATTCAATTAAAACATAAGCAAAGGGCATGCATGAATGAGGCAGTCCACAAAAAGAAATACACAGGACTTTTAAACATATAGAAGGATGTTCAATGCCATTCATAATCAAAGAAGCATAAATTAAATTTCAGTGAGATTTCATTGATCATCTCTCTGATGCTTAACAGAAAAGGCCTTCTCGTGTACTCCTGATCAGGGTCTAACTGTTTGGAGGGCTATTTGGTAAAGTCTATTAATTTCAAATTTTTTTTTTCTTTTCTTTTTTTTATTGAGTTATTGATAGGTTACAATCTTGTGAAATTTCAGTTGTACATTAATGTTTGTCAGTCATGTTGTAGGTGCATCACTTCACCCTTTGTGCCCACCCCCCACCCCACCTTTCCCCTGGTATCCATTAAACTGTTCTTAGTCCATAATTTTAAATTCCTCATATGAGTGGAGTCATACACAGATTATCCTTCTCTCGCTGGCTTATTTCACTTAACATAATTCTCTCAAGGTCCATCCATGTTATTGCAAATGGAATGATTTTGTTCTGTTTTGCAGCTGAGTAGTATTCCACTGTATATATGTACCACAACTTCTCTGTCCATTCATCTGTTGATGGGCACTTAGGTTGCTTCCACGTCTTGGCTATTGTAAACAGTGCTGCAATAAACATTGGGGTGCATAGGACTTTTGGGATTGCTGACTTCAAGCTCTTTGGATAAATACCCAGTAGTGGGATGGCTGGATCGTATGGTAGTTCTATTTTTAATTTTTTGAGGAATCTCCATACTGTTTTCCATAGTGGCTGCACCAGTTTGCATTCCCACCAGCAGCGTATGAGGGTTCCTTCTTCTCCGCAACCTCTCCAACATTTGTTGCTATTAGTTTTAGATATTTTTGTCATTCTAACGGGTGTAAGGTGATATCTTAGTGTAGTTTTGATTTGCATTTCCCTGATGATCAGCGATGATGAGCATCTTTTCATGTGCCTATTGGCCATCAGTATATCTTCTTTGGAGAAATGTCTGTTCATGTCTCCTGCCCATTTTTTGATTGGGTTGTTTGATGTTTTGTTGTTGAGTTGCGAGAGTTCTTTATATATTATGGATATTAAGCCTTTGTCAGATATATGACTTGCAAATATTTTTTCCCAGTTAGTGGGTTGCTTTTTTGTTTCAATCCTGTTTTCATTTGCCTTGAAGAAGCTCTTTAATCTGATGAAGTCCCATTTGTTTATTCTTTCTATTGTTTCCCTTCTCTGAGAAGGCATGGTGTCCAAAAAGATCCTTTTAATACTGATGTCAAAGAGTGTACTGCCTATGTTTTCTTCCAGAAGCCTTATGGTTTCAGGTCTCACCTTTAGGTCTTTAATCCATTTTGAGTTTATTTTGGTGAATGGTGAAAAAGAATGGTCAATTTTCATTCTTTTACATGTGGCTTTCCAGTTTTCCCAGCACCATTTGTTGAAAAGACTTTCTTTTCTCCATCGTATGCCCTCAGCTCCTTTGTCAAAGATAAGCTGTCCATAGATGTGTGGTTTTATTTCTGGGCTTTCAATTCTGTTCCATTGATCTGTGCACCTGTTTTAGTACCAGTACCATGCTGTTTTGATTACTGTAGCTTTGGAGCATGTTTTGAAGTCAGGGATTGTGATGCCTCCCGTTTTGTTCTTTTTTCTCAGGATTGCTTTAGAAATTCGGGGTCTTTTGTTGCCCCATATGAATTTTAGGATTCTTTGTTCTAATTCTGTAAAGAATGTCATTGGGATTCTGATTGGGATGGCGTTGAATCTGTAGATTGCTTTAGGTAGAACGGACATTTTAACTATGTTTATTCTCCAAATCCATGTACATGGAATGTCTTTCCATCTCCTTATGTTGTCATCCAATTCTCTCAGAAAGGCCTTGTAATTTTCATTATATAGGTCCTTCACTTCCTTAGTTAAATTTACCCCAAGGTATTTTATTCTTTTTGTTGCGATTGTGAATGGTATTGTATTCTTGAGTTCTTTTTCTGTTGGTTCATTACTGGAGTATAGAAATGCTACTGATTTATGCAAATTGATTTTATACCCTGCAACTTTGCTGTAGTTGTTGATTACTTCTAACAGTTTTCCAATGGATTCTTTGGGGTTTTCTATATATAAGATCATGTTGTCTGCAAACAGCGAGAGTTTCACTTCTTCCCTCCCTATTTGGATTCCTTTTATTCCTTTTTCTTGCCTGATTGCTCTGGCCAGGACCTCCAGTACTATGTTAAATAAGAGTGGTGATAGAGGGCATCCTTGTCTCGTTCCTGTTTTCAGAGGGATGGGGTTCAGTTTTTGCCCATTGAGTATGATGTTAGCTATGGGTTTGTCGTATATGGCCTTTATTATGTTGAGGTAGTTTCCTTCTATGCCCATTTTGTTCAGAGTTTTTATCATAAATGGCTGTTGGATCTTGTCAAATGCCTTCTCTGCATCTATTGAGATGATCATGTGGTTTTTATTCCTCAGTTTGTTGATGTGGTGTATCATGTTGATTGATTTTCAGATGTTGAACCATCCCTGTGTCCCTGGTATGAATCCCACCTGATCCTGATGTATGATTCTTTTGATGAATTGCTGAATTCTGGTTGCCAAAATTTTGTTTAGAATTTTTGCATCTATGTTCATCAGTGATATTGGCCTGTAGTTCTCTTTTTTCGTGGTGTCCTTGTCAGGTTTTGGTATCAGTGTGATGTTGGCCACATAGAATGTGTTAGGAAGTGTTCCATCTTCCCTAATTTTTTGGAATAGCTTGAAAAGGATAGGTATTAAATCCTCTCTGAAAGTTTGGTAGAATTCCCCAGGAAAGCCATCTGGTCCTGGGGTTTTATTCTTTGGGATGTTTTTGATTGCTGTTTCAATCTCTTTCCTTGTGATTGGTCTGTTCAAATTGTCTGCCTCTTCTTGAGTGAGTTTTGGGAGATTGTAGGAGTCCAAGAATTTATCCATTTCCTCTAGGTTATCCATTCTGTAGGCATATAGTTTTTTGTAGTATTCTCTTATAATCTGTTGTATTTCTGCAGAGTCTGTTGTTATTTCTCCTTGCTCATTTCTGATTTTGCTTATTTGAGCTTTCTCCCTTTTATTCTTTGTAAGTCTGGCTAGTGGTTTGTCAATTTTATTTATCTTCTCAAAAAACCAGCTCTTTGTCTCATTGATCCTTTCTACTGCCTTTTTCGTTTCAATAGTATTTATTTCTGCTCTGATTTTTATTATTTCTCTCCTTCTGCTGACTTTGGGCTTCATTTGTTCTTTTTTCTCTAGTTCAGTTAGGTGTGCTTTAAGGTTGCTTATTTGGGATTTTTCTTGTTTGTTAAGATGTGCCTATATTGCGATGAATTTTCCTCTTAATACAGCTTTTGCTGTATCCCATATGAGTTGGTATGACATGGTATCATTTTCATTTGTTTCCAGGTATTTTTTAATTTCTTCTTTAATTTCTTCAATGATCCATTGCTTGTTCAGTAGTGTGTTGTTTAGTCTCCACATCTTTGTGCCTTTCTCAGCTTTTTTCTTGTAATTAATTTCTAGCCTTATAGCACTATGATCTGAGAAGATGCTTGTTATTATTTCAATTTTTTTTAAATTTGTAGAGGCTTGCCTTGTTTCCCAACATATTCTCTATCCTAGAGAATGTTCCATGTGCACTTGAGAAGAATGTGTATTCAGCTCTTTCAGGGTGGAGTGATCTATATATGTCTATTAAGTCCAATTGTTTTAGTTTTTCATTTAGCTCCACTATTTCCTTGTTGATTTTCTGTCTGGATGATCTGTCCATTGATGTGAGTGGGGTGTTGAGGTCCCCTACTATTATTGTGTTGCTTTTAACATCTTCCTTTAGGTCTGTTAATAGTTGGTTTATGAATCTTGGTGCTCCTGTGTTGGGTGCATAGATATTTATAAGTGTTATTTCTTCTTGATGAAGTGTCCCTTTGATCATTATATATTGTCCCTCTGTGTCTCTCTTTACCTGTCTTATTTTGAAATCTACTTGGTCTGATATGAGAATTGCAACACCTGGCTTTTTTTCCTTGCTATTTGCTTGAAGTATTGTCCTCCACCCCTTCACCCTGAGTCTGTGTTTGTCCTTGGGGCTGAGGTGTGTTTCCTGGAGGCAACAAATTGTTGGATCGTGTTCTTTAATCCATTTTGCCACTCTGTGTCTTTGTATTGGAGAGTTCAATCCATTCACATTGAGACTGATTATTGATGCATGTGGACTTAATGCTGTCAATCTGTCGCTCATTATCTTGTTTTGCTGCGTTTCTTTTCCTGTTTGCTTTAGACTACCCATTTAATACTGCAATTTCTTATGCTGGGTTTCCTAGATTTTTCCTTATTTATGATTTGTGACTCTGTTCTGTACTTTATTTTAGTGTCTACCTTGAAGTTTGTATTTAGAATCTCGTGTATAATATAGTCTATTCTCTGGTGGTCTCTTACCTACTTGACCAATACTGATTTAGACCTTTTGCTCTTCCCCTCCTAAATAATTATTTTCATTTTTTATTCCAACTCATCTTATTAATTGGTAGCTAGAGTGCTAAGATCATCCTTGTTTTGGTAGTTTCCTTACCTTTACCCTAATGCTATAATTGAATATTTGCTATCCTGTTCTGGTTCTATCCATCGGTCTCCCTAGTCTGTGGATTGTGTCCCCTTTCTCCCTTTTTTCTTTTTTCAGGTATGAGAGCCTTCTTGAGGATTTCTTGTAATGGAGGGCTTTTAGTTAGAAATTCCCTTAACTTTTGTTTGTCTGGAAAAGATTTAATTTCTCCCTCATATCTGAAAGAAATTCTTGCTGGATAGAGTATTCTTTTTTTTTTTTTTTAAAGATTTTATTTTTTTCCTTTTTCTCCCCAAAGCCCCCCAGTACATAGTTGTATATTCTTCGTTGTGGGTCCTTCTAGTTGTGGCATGTGGGATGCCGCCTCAGCGTGGTTTGATGAGCAGTGCCATGTCCGCGCCCAGGATTCGAACCAACGAAACACTGGGCCGCCTGCAGTGGAGCGCGCGAACTTAACCACTCGGCCACGGGGCCAGCCCCTGGATAGAGTATTCTTGGCTGAAGATTTTTATCCTTTAAAGCTTTGAATATATCACTCCATTCTCTCCTAGCTTGTAGGGTTTCTGTAGAGAAATCCGCTGACAGTCTGATAGGGGCTCCTTTATAGGTTATTCTTTTTTTTTCTTACTTCCCTGAGTATTCTCTCCTTATCATTCCTATTTGCCAACTTTACTACTATGTGCCTTGCAGTAGGTCTTTTTACATTGACAAATCTAGGAGATCTAAAACCCTCCTCTACACACATTTCTCCGTTGATCCCTAGATTTGGGAAGTTCTCTTCAATAATTTCGTTAAGCACACTTTCTGCTCCATTTTCCTTTTCCATATTCTCGGGAATTCCTATGATCCTTATGTTCTTACTCCTCATTGAATCCATTATCTCTTGGAGATTTTCCTCATTTTTTTTAATTCTTAGTTCTCTTTCTTCCTCTGTCTGGTGCCATTCAGCCTGTCTATCTTCGATTATGCTAATTTTCTCCTCTATGTTGTCTACATGGGCATTCAGGGAATCTGTATTCTGTTTTATCTGGTCCATTGTGTTTTTCATCTCAAGTAATTCTGTTTGATTCTTCTTTATGATTTCAATCTCTTTTGTGAAGTAACTCCAGAACTCAGCTTGTTTCTCTATCTTTCTCTCTACCTCATTGAGTTTTTTCATTATAGCTGCTCTGAATTCATTATCACTTAGTTTACCTAATTCCAAGTCCTCAGGACTTAATTCTGTGTTTTTATTGTTTTCCTTCTGGTCTGGGGCCTTTATAAATTGCTGGATGGTAGAGGAGCAGTTTTTTCTCACGGTGGTAGAATTCAGTTGCAGTTACAGCCTGTCGCCACTAGATGGGGGTCGAGAGCGGCGTGTTAGCTCTCCGCCTTTGGGCAAGATGGCTGCACCCACTGGCTTTGCCGAGGGGGGAGGGGCTGTTACTCACACGCACCGGTCTGGGTTCGGATCAGTTCTGTTCTCTGGTCTCCCAAGGCCCTTGATTTATGGGGTCCCTGCGGACGGAAGCTTTCCCCCCATCAGCGGGTCTCCACTGAATCAGCGGCAGGAGTCCTGGATGATCCCCCGGTCGCGCGGCCCCTCCCCCGCTCCTTCCCGACCCGCGCCGCAGCGATCAAAGACTCTGGGGGAGGGAGCGATGTTCTCTCCTACCGTTCCAGTACCGCCGAAGGTGTAAGAAAGGTTATGATCTCCGCCTTCTTGGTATTGTAGGTCTCTAATGAGCTGGCATTATGTTTATTCTCTGAAATTCAGTTCTTCCAATCTTTTGTTGTATTTTGGAGGGAAGAGAATCCCGGGTCAGCTCACCCCACCATTTTGCTGCACCCCCTTCCCTATTAATTTCAAATTTTGACCCATCTAATTTATATCTAAGAATTTATCCCAAAGATACACTAGTACATTTTCACAAATCAAATTTAGAATGTCTATTGCAGCATTGTTTATATCCCCCCAAAACTGGAAAAAATATTCATTGGTTAGGAATTTACTAATAAATTAAGGCAATACGTATAATGAAATCCTTGGGAGTCATTAAAAAGACACGGCAGATCTATGTGTGCCAATAAGGCACGGTCTCTAAGATATATTGGCCGGGGGAGAATCAAGATGTACAGAGCAATGTTTATGATATGCCTCCATTTGTTTTAAATGACAATTGCCCTAGCTGTTGTGTGAACAGTGAAGTGAATATGGTGATACACGAGGGTCAGAAATCTTCCGTTTGCAATAAATCAAAGAAAGACAAATACTGCAACATCTCACTTATATGTGGAATCTGAAAACACTGAACTCATAGACTCAGAGGGTAGACTGGTGGTTGCCTGGGGTGGTTGTTGGGGGGGATTGTAGTAAATGGGTGAATGTGGTTAGAGGGTACAAATTTCCAGTTACAAGATAACTAAGTTCTGAGGATCTAATGTACAATATGATGACTATAGTTAATAATATTGTATCGCATACTAGAAAGTTGCTAAGAGAGGAGATCTTAAAAGTTTTCACCACATCAAAAAGCATTATCTGAGAGGACAGATATGTTGACTTACATTTTTATGATAATCATTTCGCAATACATATGTATATCAAATCAACACATACACCTTAAATTTACACAGTGTTATGTATCAATTATATCTCAATAAACCTGGGGTGGGGGGGAAGGCTGTTTGCTCCTCCAGAAATCACTCTTAATCTTTCTCCTCCCTGCGCTCAGCCCCATGAGGCAGATTAGATTGAGGAATCCTGACTGACTCTCACTGGGTTTAGCCAATGGGAATCGATGGCAGGAGATTGAGGGAGGCGGAAGCTTGAGGTCAGAGTACTTTTTATTCTGGTTCTCTCCCTGTGAGGTTGCCTCAGTCTGGCTGTGTCCTTCGACTGAAGGTCACATCTCCTCTCAAATTTGCCCTGTGTTACACTATTCTTCTGAGTTCTCTAATCTCTCCCTCCCTCATCCTTTGGGCCTAGGAATGGGGCCAGCTCTGTTGCTGCCAACCCTGGCTTGTTTCTGCATTATCCCTTGTAGTTCCAAGTAACCTTTGTAGTTAAACCATTTGTAAGTAAGCTTTCCTTGAATTACCTTACGTTGGCCAGCTCTTTCTCTTGGGACTCTCATAAAAGTAGAAATGGAAAAAATATGTATATGTATGTACATATGCATAAAGATAGACATAAGTATTCTTGTATGTGAATAGAATATTTCTGAAATAAATACATTAGATACTATAACAGTAGTTTCCTTGGGGAGGATCTGAGGTGAGGGGAAAGCTTATATTTCACTATATGCCCTTTCGCATTATTAAAAAAATATAAACCATAGGTGCTCATTATTTTGTCTATTAAAACAAATTACTTAAATTAAAAAAAAATTAAGAAGGTGGTTTGGACCATCCGCACAATAACACACCTAGAGCAGGAGAAATTCTGAGGTTTCCACCCTTATGTGAAAGGACCATATCTGTATGCACGTGCTCTGTATCCCGTCTCCTCTGGCTTATTCAAGGACGTAGCCCATTGAGTCACTATTTCTTCCAGAATCATCAACTTTTCCCTCCCCTGAGTCATTCCCCTCAATATACAGTCATTCATCTCACCTAAAACAAATAAACAAAACTTTCCTTTGACTCCGTATCCCGCTCCAGTTCCTGACTGGGTTTATTTATTTATCTGATCTCTCAAATCTATCATACAAACATAATCTCATTCTACAATAAGTCAAAGTGTCTGACCAAAAGCTTTACATAATTTTCACATCTACCAGAATGCCCATTCATTTATAGACGAAGAAAACAGACATCTAACACAAGCCCTTTAATCTGAAAAATTAGTGAAGCCCTCATATACTGATATAACTATGAGGATAGCAAGCCCAAACTTGGAGAAATCCACTAGTCGAGCAAAGATAATATTGTGACAAGTCAATAAATATATAAGAAATACCAAAAATGATAAAAAATAGTTAATACAAGAATGAAATCCCATAAATTTACAGGTTTCTTTTATTAAAGAAAGTAATAGTATGATTAACTTTTATAGGCTACTATAAAATCATATTTTTATGAGATTAAGATAATTAATTTTAAAGGAAGTGATACTATTAATAAAATTACCATGAAACCAATAGTTAAATTATTTTACGGTTTATGCTTCCAAAGGCATATAAGCAATTATCATTATTTAAAAAAATAACTGATATAAGTTTAACAAATTAGAAAAATTTGCACAAAAAATTATATACTCTAGTATATAAAATACTATAAATTATACTATTTGAAGTTCAATGTCTTTTTAATTAGTTCACCATGTCTTACAAACCTGAAATCAAACTGAAAACATTCCCTTAGATAAGTGGGCATCATTGCATTCTGATCTCTTAAATACTCACTAACTAATGAAGAACATTTAAATGTCCTATTTTTGGTGTGATCAGGTTTAAACAGCATCATACATGATGAAACCAATATTCTAAAAAACAGGGAGACACAAGTGGCTTCTAAAAGACAACATAGAATACATTACCTTGAAAGATATTCTCCTAAGGTAGAAATGTATAATGAATAGATCCTTGTTTTCCAGAAATCAATATGGCAGTGTTTTCACTTAAGCTACACACACGCACACACACGCACAATCTAGATATGATTAAATTTTTAAAAATGTCTATTCAGTGTTGACCTTGTATCCAGGAGACTCAATAAAGTTTGCCTCTCCACTGCCCCCGGCAAAAAGAGAAACAGTAACCAGGGAAGACCTGAACCAAGGCAGAAACTACAGTATTACATAATTTGTTCAATGAAGACTCCCATGAGTTTGGAATACAGAATACCCAGCATATTCCTAAGACTCACAGACATTTGGTCCAAGACTTTGAAAACTATAATGGACCCTGTCAAAGCAGAGGATCTGATAAATTTTAAAATGATACAGAAAAAAGGATTAGTTTGCTCAAATATTATAATAAATCCATTAATTTATGCTTGAGTTGAGCAATTTGTGAACCATGTATACAGATTCTAAATTTTTAAAAAAGTCCGCAGTCTAGAAACGAACTTAAATCTCCCAACAAGAATAAACTATTGATGTATACTCAATCTTTAGGAGGGACTACTGTCACCACTGCAATTTAAAAGAACCCTAGATAGAGAAAACCTCAGATGAAGTACACATTAGGAGAGAATTATTATTATCAATCCTCTTTCCATGCAGATTGTCTATGCAGTCTCAGATATATGTTATATCTACTTCCACCAATATTGCTGAAGACCTTTTAATGTTTGTTCTAAACCTTAAGTTAATAACCTATAAAGCTTATGATGACATGACATTATCATAACGCATGTGTATATGTTTTGTTTTGTTTTGTTTTTTTTCCTGAGGAAGATTCTCCCTGAGCTAATATCTGTTGCCAATCTTCCTCTTTGTGTATATGAGCCACCGTGAAAGCACGGCCACTGACAGACTAGTGGTGTAGGTCCACGCCCGGGAACAGAACCCGGGCCAGGCCGCAGAAGCGGAGCGCACCAAACTTAACCACTAGGCCACTGAGGCTGGCCCACATGTGTGCGTATTTTGCTGGGATTTTTAGTGTTTTTTAGTTGTAAAATTCACATCTATTTACTTCTGGCTTAAAAGAAAATTCAAACCTCTGGAATGGAGTGGTAAACGTTTAGAGCTAGAAAGAATTTGAGCTTCTTGCTTAATCCTCTTCTTTTACAGATGAGAACCAAATACTGCAAATTAAGTGGGTCTAAGGTCACAGAGCATATGTATGGCACACCCAGGACTTGGGCAGATGCTTGTCTAGTACTTTTAAGATACTACATTCTTGTCCGAAGTTACAATGGAGGATCATAGTTGCAAACTAGAGATCTTTGGGAAGCACATAATAAACAGATAAATAATTCTTACTTCCCAATATGCAAACAATCAAACAAAAATGTATTTATTGTCTTTAAACAATTTGAATGTCTGGACACATTCTCTCCAACGTCTGGTGCTATCACTTTTCTTTTTTTAACACTGGGTCCAAATAGGCACACTGTGTTTATACAGATTTTTAGTATTTGTACAAGGGAGAAATTGAAATGAATATTTCTGACATTATTTTTATAGCTGATTCCAAACAAACAGTGTGGTAAGCGATTTAAACAATTGCTACGGTTTTGTTATCATCCTCACTGTTTAACTTATTACTTTTTCTAGAAAACATGCTAGTCTCTTTGGAAGGCAGTGTTTGTTATAAATTGAGCTGGTTAGAAATCTCGCTATCAGAGGCAGTTTAGACAGATACTGTTTGCGAAAAGGCTGTGTGTAGATTTTGGCTCTCAGAGGAGGAAAGAAAACAGACGTGCTAACAGAGATGGAGGATTTGCAAACGTTCCAGGGAAGGCAGGCAATTATCCTTTAGGAGGCCAGGGGATGCCAGATCAACAGTCCCATGACATACGGTTTTGTTTTATCCCGTAATTGTTTTACTGTATCTCAACTAGATACTAAATTTCTTTAGGTCAGCTATCTCTCTAAGATCTGAGCCTGCACCTGAGACATAGTAGGGCTTCAATAAATGCATGTTGATGGACTACTAAGTTGAGGAAAAGAGCATGAGGAACTTCTCATCTATTATAGATGTCCCAGCACAAAAAGAATCAAAAAACTTTCAGGCTGTAAAAAGTGAAAAAAGAAAAATCTGCTCTCAATACTTCCTTCAGAGATGCACATAATTACGACCAAACATACTGAACAGCTTTCCAAAGGTCTCACAGCTTGTTACTGCCAGAGACAAAATCCTCAGATTAATATCCTTAATCCCTGTCTTCTAGTCTTCACACTTGTTTCTTTTCCTGTTAAAAAAGATAGAGGATGCCAGTGCACAAATCCGATCTCATAAACGTCAATAAACAGTGGGAGATGGTTTGCACACTATTCTTTCATCATAGTCTAATATCTTGTTTTAGTAAAGATTGAACACAACCTGTTCAATGACGTGTCGATTCAAATAACATCTTACAATTTTTTGCGTACACTTAGCACTTTCAAAATAAACATGTTCACTACTGTTCCTTCTCCCCTTGAAAGGTTTACTAGAAGACAGTCTCCAGTTGATTACCCACTATTATCACTATTTATGTTAATATTTGGCTCAGTGAGAGTATTTAAATAAATCATTTGAAATTTATTCTCATTTAAGGGCTTTAACCCATTTACAGAAATCTTGGGTAGCACGGTGTAGAACAACTATCTCATTAATTTTATTCTGTTCCAAAATAAACTGCTAAAGATTGTCCTATTTGTCTTTGTATGGAATTGAACGTACTGTTATCTTTAGGGCTCTATTTAAGAATTTACATTTTAACGAAAAAATGAAACCGTCAGTATAAGTAAATTGACTAACGTTATCAGAGGTTGAAAAATGAAATTCTTTCCAGAGAAGATGTCTTTAAGGTTCACTGAAGAAACAACTAATGAGGAATGGGCAATACTTTATACCTGTTTATAAACGGAAAGAGTACCTACTGAGTGCCCATTATGCTCCAGGCATGTCTAAAGCTCTGGGCACTCTAAGGCGATATGGTAAAATCAACAATCTGCAGCAAACTATTATTGCTGAGGCTGGGACAGAATACCCTGGGACAATGCAGGGTGGTTAAACAGATGATGCTAAGGTGGGGGTGGAACACCATGGAAGTTCTGTGGACATGGTGCTGGAGCCGTTTGCAGGATAGGCAAGAGTTCAGAATCTAAGAAGACAGTCCTGGATGTGAGAACAGCATGGGCAAGGATAGGCATAAAGGCTTTCAACTGAATGGTGAATTTTGCGTGTCGGGAACCTATCATTGCTGGAACTTTAACAGAGAAACTAGGAAAGGTAAGAGGTATTTTAATTATTTTTATATGTGACTAATAACGGCATTAAATGTTGGACAGATCTTATGTTGTTCACATTCCTAGAAGTTAACTCTACATTCACTTAACATGCTGCCATTTCCTAATTAGGCACTCAATCTCTAATTCTAGTTCTAAGTTAAGAAATCAAGTCTGCACCGAGAATTTGACAGCAGGGCTGTACTGTAATCACTATTCTCCGACAGATACTATAAAATTACTTATAACAACATTATACAGTTGTTACTATGAACTCATTATTCTACTATTTTTCAATTCACTGGAAATAGGGAAAATACATGGTAAGACAAAAAACAAGTCATTCACTAATGACGAATGTATAGCTCACAGATCTGGAACCAGCAAGAACTCTCACTCAACACTTAGAGCAAATGGTGGAGAGGTGCAAATTACGGAGACATTTACAGTTTTTCAAACCCAGAATAATTAAATTTCAGAATCCTTCAAAGCTGGACCACTTTTAAGAAAATAATTCATCTTGAATGGAAATAATTTTAAGGAAAGTAATAACAATGAAAATAGAACTGTTTTATTAATAGGCATTTGACTTTATAAATGGTCATGGAATGACTTGGCATGCTTAATTTTAATTACAAACAGCTCATTACTGCAGATTTATTATCTTACTTAAAAGTGGTCTGATTGTCTTATAGGAAATTTGATAGGCTATAATTTGCTTCTGGTTAGAGGTTCTTGATCCTGCTTTTATTCTCTCTAAGTAGTCATGGCATTATCATTTATGTCAAAACAGTCGAGTCTTTCACAGTGTTTCAGATAATGAATAAACTGTGGGGTTTTAGGGGCTTATGCTTTGTAGCAAAAATGTATTCCCAAACCTAATTACTCAAGCCTAAACTTGAGTTTACTGCCAGGCATATAATTTAATTTTTTTTAGTATTGACTGTTTTTGTCACTGCTGCAAAGCAGATTTCACTTACAAATATCTCTTTTTCAAGTAGAGTGAGAAGTTTCCATTGTACACGTATATATTAAAAGGCCAGTGAAACCTTTAGTAGCTCCCTTCTATGTGCATCTAGAAATCTGTTCTTGGCTTGTCATGATTGAGATGAACTCAAGACATACAACAATAATATATGCTCTCCCTACCCTCCCCCCAAAAAACAAAAACAATTCTGTTCCCAAAAAATAAGTCAATGTATTTGACTTAATAAGCCAAGCAATTGACTAAGTAGAAAAATCAGAATTTCTTCTTGACTACCCTAACCAGGCGTAAAACACCAACGTCAAAATTCAATTCCACAGCTCCATTTACATCCAGTTGCACTGTCAGATGGTCCAGGTAGGATCTTATGGCGAATGTCAGTGAAAGCCTTCCAAATAGCCATTTTCTCTTAGGGGAAACTCACCTAGGGAGTGAAACTACAAAAAGGAAAACTAGAGCAAAGAACCTTTACGAGAAAAATGAAGACACTGGTTCTTCTCTGATAATGCACATTTGACAGAGGTGCATCGAAAGCCCAATTTCGAAATGATTAACTTCAAAAATAGACTTAGTTTAAAGGAAAATTTGAACCAAATTGCAAAGCAAAACAAAAGAACAAGAACAATGCAGCTTTTCTGCATCCATTCAGCTGAAGCAATCACAGATTGGTTGGGAGGTGGAGGTGGAAGGGAGCAGCTCTGCCTGGCCTCCTGAAGAAATGTGTCTTACCCACTTTGACAGGGTGTATCAGTAGGTGCCTACTCATGTTTGAATAGGTGAAGTGGCAGGGATAACTTACCCACAAGCATCCTACTACTACAGAGTCACAGGTCTTAGACGCCATGGTGGACTTCAGTGCTGTAAAATAAGTCTGAACATACACTTTTGTTGGGCGTATACATATGAGTCCTGGCCCCTCTCTGTGGAGCATCATCACAGACCTACCAGTTTCACCACAGACCACTGTGCAGAGCACCAGAGATTTTCTAGGGCACTGTATTAGTTTCCTATGGCTGCTGTAACAAATTACCACAAACATAGTGGCTTCAAGCAACCCAAGTTTATCTTAAAGTTCTGGAGGGCAGGAGTCTAAAATGTATCCACGGTGCTGCATTCCTTTTGGAGGCTCTAAGAAAGAATTCATTTCTTTGCCTTTCCAGCTTCTGAGGTAGCCCACATTCCCTGGCTCCCTTCCTCCATGTCCAAAGCCGGGAGCGCAGGGTCTTCGCTCCTCTCTGACCTCTGCTTCTGTCCTCGTAGTCCTCACATCTTCCCTCCAGCTCTAGCTTTACTGCCTCCCTCTGAGAAGGATGCTGATGACACTGGGCCCACCCAGATAATCCAGGATAATCTGTCCATCCATAATTTATTCACATCTGCAAAGCCCCTTTGTCATGTAAGGTGACATTAGTCACAGGTTCATTAGGAAGTCATTGTGGGTGCCATTATTCTGTCCACCACAGGTAGGAGTTGCTTTTCTAAGGGCATCTTGGAATTAGAAGTACAAGGCCGCTTCATCAGTCTTCAGACTGAATACAGAGGATAGGAGAAGAAATGGAGAAACAGAGTGGTAAGACAGAGAGTTGCACTGTCCAGTATGGTAGCCCCAGCCAAACGTGAATATTTAAGTTTAGATCAGTTAAGACTAAACAAAATTAAAAATCCAGATCCTTAGCTTCACTAGCCATATTTCAAGGGCTAACAGCCACATATGGCTAGTAGCTACCAAATCAGACAGGACAGATGTAGAATATCTCCATCACTGCAGAAAATTCCATTGGATGGTGCTACTTAGAGTAATATTCTGAGTACTGTAAACCATCATGTAATGGCACAGTGGGGAAAAAATCTATTTCCTTGACTGTACATCAATGTAATTCCTTTTTTTGCATAATTCCATGCATGTAAAATACCTTTGAGAAATGGAATCAAAGTTGTTTATATTCAACTCACAAAATGTTTGTGCTAGCTCCATAATTTTTCCTTTATTAATTTATTTTGGGGAAAAATTTGTGTTCCTAACATGACCTTCATTTCAAGAAAAAAGTATTGGTATTGGTACTGGGCAACGTGTATTCCGGGAGATAATGAATACGACTCCAATTGCTCCATCCGCTTATTACAGAATGCTATAAGCTCACTCTCTTGCCACGGGACACAGGGATAGGGAGAACGGCAGGTGGTGCTTTGCAAGAAGTGCCACTGCAAGGGTTTAGTCATGCATATCTGCTTGGCATCTTCTGCTCAGACCTAGTGGAGCCCTTCCTGGCAACACTGATGTCACACCCCGGCATAGCTGTAGTAGAAGAAGCTTCCTCAGCGATGCTTCCTCATTTTCCTCCTCATTGGTGGAAAAATGGAACCAAATCCACTGTTCAACGCTAAACAGGTGAATAAATACATTATAACGTTCAACTGACAATATATTATGCAGGTTTTCAAAACAGAATTCTTGATGCATGCAGTAACTTAAAAAATGTTTATATTTGTGCTTTTTGGCAGTATTAACAGAAACAATATATCAGTTATTAACCATGAACACCATTATTAAAAATTCAATGAACTAATGATCTCTCCTCTGGAGTGAAAAAAAAATCATAAAACTATGGAGAGATTTGAGGCTTAACACAGGAGGGTTTGAATGTTTCCTAAAAGAAGAAATAATCCAACACAAAGGGAAAGGGCTGGAGAAGATGTGTCAAAAGTTGTAGCAAAGCCCCCCTCAAAACTGAATAATTGCCTCCCTCTTAAAAAAACCAATGACTTTAAGAATTAAGGGTGGTCAGAATATTTTCTTTCTCTTCTTTTTTAAAATCCATGTAGCACAGATCTTGCTTATTTGTTTATTTATTTATGTATTTACTTAAGTAATTAATGTATTTAAGTATTTACATATTTATTTATAATTTTCAGAAACCCAGAAGCTTAGTTAACTAATGATTTAAAACTTTTTTCTGTAAATAAGAGTCCTCCTTGCTCATGCAACAAACTGCTTGCAAGGAATGAAAAGCACTAAACATTAAAAATTTGTTAAAAATCTTGAAATATATGTTTGTGCTCTATTCTTCAATATTTCTGTTCCCCACGGGAAAACAATCCAGGGGATGAGGGGTTTCCTACATAAAAAGTAATTTAAAATAAATTGATTTTTTGTCAATTAAAATAGAGCAGAACAGAACAAATACAGAATTTATAACAATTTGTGTTTGTGTGTGTGTGTGTGTGTATACTTTTGTATGAAGTAAAATGACAAAGAAAAACTGTCTCCTGAGAAGAGAGACACTGTGCTGAAAGGTGAGGGATTTCAAAACTCTGAAATTCTGCCTTAGAGAGTTTTAAGGGGAAAGCGTTCCAAAATTTTTTTCCCCTTTCTCAAAACTGTCTTGATTATAAAATAACATCTGATTGCAAGAGTTTTGTTCATCCATTCATTTGCTCATTGATTAATTCCACCAATATTTATTGGATGCCTACTATGTGGCAGATACAGTTTTAGGCTCCAGGAATACAACAGTAAAGGCAAAAAAAGAAAACAGAGAAATATTCCCTCTGATATCATGAAGCTTATAGTTTAATGGGAGGAGACACATAAGAGGTAACTAAATATATGTCAGGTGAGTGCTATGGTAAAAGGTAAAGCCGGTCTTTACCGGGGAATGTGGAGTGGTAGGGGTGGGCTTATGTGATGATGTAGCGATTGACCAAGTGACCAGGCTGAGGGACACAGCGGGAAGAGAATCCCTGGAGGAAAACGGTAACTGCAAAGGGCCTGAGTGGGAGCATGTTGGTTGAAGTAGAATAAATGATATTCTTGATGATTTCTGATAAGCCTTCATTTGCATCTTCCAATTAATTTCTTAAAGTCTTTGTTTACTCGTTATTAAATGGGAGTTATAACACCTGATGAGTTGATAGTGATGATTTTACTTTTGTTCTAGTGCGTACATAGATACTGAAATTATTGCTGTATACCACCGGTTCCCAGTTTCAAGGTTATTCAATTTATAAAAGGTTGAAGAGAGATCAAGGGACAAAAATGAAAATACATGGAATAGAAGCTTTGGTGAACCAAGTCCACTGCTGTGATATAAGTGCCTTCTATTTTTAGAAATGTAGAGCACTTAGTTCTAATGAAATGGTGATCAGAAAGTCAAAGTTGGGGACAGGGAAGCACATCTATTACCAGAGGAAAGCATTTCCTCAGGTCGTCAGAACCATATGAAAGGCCAGTTTCCACGGGGCGTGCAGTCAACTCTTGCACACCAAAAATAAGATTATAGACCATGATCCTGTCAAATGGAGGATCGGTTTCTCAGATGGGATTTTAAAATACAGATCCTCTCCAATGAGCACCGGCAGACCTGGTGTTATTAAAGGTCGTCGGGATGTTTGCTTAAAGTTGCAGTGTTGGCAGCTTTATCATGAGCTCTCACCCTTCAGGTATGTCTGCCGCAGGTCTTTTATTAAAACCCTGTTCACTTCACTCGTCTCAGAAAAGAAAGGCTAAGGCTTCTTGAAGGTTGACGGGCTCCCGGAGAAGCCTTCTTTTAGCCATCCCGGTGTTGGGTTTATTAACCATCCAATGCATCCCTGACGAAGCAGCACCAATCCTGCTTAGATTTTAAATCCTTAAATTAAATTTTGTTGTGCTCCTGAAGTTAGGGGACAAATATTCAGAAATCATAGCCCCGTTGGGAAACTCTCCTGGCAATATTGATATATTTGTGATTTTCGCTCAAATATAAAACTATACACTAAACATATGTCCTATATTATAATTCTAAAACAAAACAGTGACACTCACAAAGCACTCTATAATTCAGTAGAAGAGGGGAAAGCTTGTATAAATGATGGCAATTCATGAAATGAGAAGAATACATAGCCATGGCTGAACACACGCTTCACTTAAACTAGAAATCTTATTGCAAAATAAATAAAATCCAAGATGGAAAAAAAACCCTAAAAATCACCAAAAGATTAATTCCATGTTTGAATTAGAACTATATGGTATAGGATGATATTTTAACAAGTATAAAACTAAGGTAAGACTAACAAAGAGTCAGTGCTTAGCATATATGAGAAGGAAATATTTGTTGAATTAATATATGAAAGCACACATAAAAATGAACAAATCCTTTGTTAATGTAAAATTATAAAAGTCTGATTGAAGTGCAAAACACTTTGAGTTATAGAATTTTTTAAAATTTATTTTTGCCTCAGTGTTAGAAAGTCAGTTCTTTTAAAAACAAAAAAGAGACAACGATGTATCTCAGGTTTCTATTTCATAAATTACCATGAATTTTGACTTTCCTACTACATATATGCAGAAAGGATACATTTCTAAAAAAATTCATAATTAAAACAAGCATAATTTGGTCTTATTTCCACCTCTCATTTTGAAACACATTGAAGGGCTTTTCATGGTTCTTTCTTTACTTTTCAGAATTATTCTCTCAGTTCTAGATCTTGTCAGTGAGAACCAAAGAATTATTTTCAGAGTCACTCATACTGGTGATGTTGGACAAGTCACATGAGTAATCCGAATCTAGGTTTACTCTTTCGTAAAATGAGGAATATAGTTCCTAATTCACATGGTTAGTTGTGAGAATTAAAAGTGGCTATTTATAGAATTATTGAGTGCTTCCTCTGAACCAAGCTCTGTGCAAGGTTCTAGGAATATAAAGTGAATACGACCATTTCGTGCCTCAAGAAGATTGCATTCCAATGGAGAGAATGCAGAAAACCAAAGTAACAGCTGCAAAAGAATAACAGTGTTCTAACCATAACTCTTCACTGTATTCTCCCAGGAGACCGAAGAGGTACTAGGGAAGCCAGAAGACAATGGCTCTGATTCCTCCTGGCGTAAGGGGATTAGGGGAGGCATCACTGTCTGGATTGTTAAGTTTACCAGTAGAAGTTTACCAGTACAAGCAGAAGTTTACCAGGAAGACAGTGTTGGGGTGACTAGGAAACCCTAAGACCTGAAGAAGCTCTGCTCTTCCGAGATAATCATCACAGGCAACTGACCAAGCACAAGACAGAGGACAGACTGGTTGTAGGTTGCCAATAAGGACCACCTTGGCAGATTTGCATAGTTGATGCTCCATACTAGGTGAGAACATCACTGGTAGACATCCTGACGGGGTCGAGAAATGCATGTGATGATTTCTCAGTCATGCTTCTGCATTTTACGTTCACATTTCGCTTTGAAATAAATATGTTCATTAGAGATAGACTGCAAATATCTATTGCATTTTGCACCTTGCTAATGTAGATAGCCAGAGAAGACAAATTCACATTTGACGAATTCCCTTTTCAATAGGTATATGAGCATTTCACACATTAAATACTTTATCTATCCTGTCCTTTAGGATTCTCTGCTCTGCTAAAACCAAAGGGAAACTACTTTTAAAGAAATATCTGATTCATTAGCTTCTTAGAGCATTGTAAAATATTAGTATTTTCATGATTTACCACTATTTGCTTGTATTTAGCACATATGAGCAAAAACATGCTCAGGGTCCTTTGTCATTTAAAACAGTGTGTTATCATGGCTTAGTATATATAAAATCATACTCATGACTACAGAAGAAATTAACATAACAATAAATTCCAATAAAAGAAGTTACCCAATATAGCAGAAACAATGCCGATTATTTAGACAGAGAGAGAGCTAAACTCTAAATTAAATTTTGAAAGCAATTTTAACTTTATGTTTATTACTTAGAAATTTTTGTAAATATAAATTTTCAGGTGGTATCCTAGATTAAGTTATTTCATGACACCTCTCCCCGTCCCCATTGTTTTGTTATTTGTGTGTGTATATATATGTATATGACCTAAAATATAAAGATATTTCTTCTGTCATTAGAACATTTTATACTTATCATCATAGACATTCTTTATAGGAAGACCAGAAAACAACCTTTTTTTTCAGTTGCTTGTTGTATATTTGTTCGGAATTTCTAGTAAGGATTGATTATCTGATACTAAGCAACGGGGAGTGCATAAATAAATATAGTAGGTTTGTTTTCACTTAGTATTGATCAATGTTCATGCAGCATCCAACAAGTGAGAATGCCCTAGATTCTTACGCAAAGAATCTAGAGAAAAATAACTGTTAAATTAAACTGTTAAAATTAAAAAAGAAAATCTCTGTAGATGTAAGTTTTTAAATTTAATTTGGAACTCTTAATTGACTCTAATTTAGCAATCTGGAAATAATTCCCTTTAAATATTATGTTTTAAAAATAAAGACTACAAAAATGAAAAGAAGATTATTTGTATTTTCAGAAACAAAGAGAAGATGAGGAAATAGAAATACTACATATCATGTTATTTGCAGATCACTAATAGTAATTTAATTTAAAAACAGTAGCGTTATTAAATTGATGTCATTTAATGGCAAAGGTCACTTAATTAAGTCAATCACATTATTAAATGTTACCTTCTTATTTTTTAAAGAGTTATGCATAATTCACGGACAAATTGAGGAAGCCTACAACACAAGAATTTGCCTTTTTTAAAAAATTAATTTCTATGTTAAAAGCACTTTAAATACTGGAGCAGTGGGAACAGCTTTTGTAATGATACTTGAATTACTTATGACTGTCTTGATACTAGCCCTATTTATAATTTAATTTCTATAATATTTTACAAATATAGGTTACCTTTATTTAAATACATATATTCATTGCAGAATATTAGGAAAAGAGAAAATGTAAAGAAGGAAATAAAAAATGCCTCAAATCCCACCACCTTGAATACAGTCACTGTAAACATTTTGGTGTGTCTTTTTACATTCTATTTTCCTAAGCATGACCATAAACAAATACATATTGTATATATACACATACGTGTTTATGCTGTGGACCGAATGTTTGTGTCCCCCGAAAATTCAACTATGTTGAAACCTTAACCCCCAAGGTGATGGATTCAAGGTTGCAGACTCTTTGGGAGGTGGTTAGGTCATAAATGTGGAACTCTCCTGAATGGGAAAGTGACCCCAGAGAGCTAGCTTGCTCCTTCTGCCATGTGAGTTTACAGAGAAAAGACAAACATCTAAAAGCAGGTTCTCACCAGACACTGAGTCTGCTGGTGCCTTCATCTTGGTTTTCCCAGCCACCAGAACTATGAGAAATAAATTTCTGTTGTTTAGAAGCCACTCAGTCTATGGTTATGGTCTATGTTATAGCCACCCCAAAAGACCAAGACAGTGTAAATAGAGTCACGTGTCTCTTAATGATGGGGATATGTTCAGAAAAAGTTGTTGTTAGGCAATTTCATTGTGTATGAACATCATAGAGTGTACTTACACAAACCTAGATGGTATAGCCTACTACACACCTAGGCTATATGACACTAATCTTATGGGACCATTGTGATATGTGCAGTCCATCGTTGACCAAAGCTTCATTATGTGGAGCATGACTTTAGTTTTGTTTACAGGTAGAAGAACAAGCAAATTCAAGTTATTTACGCATCATTCTCCAAAACTGTTCTGAAATCTTGCCACTTGTCTGTATCTACTGGTTCCATCCCGGTTGAAATGACAAACATCCCTTACCTGGTCCACAGCTCGATCTGTCTGTCCTTGAATCTATTTTTCATATAGAAATCCTAAAATAAAAACCTGATTGCATGACTTCCTTGTTTGAATTCCTCTTCCTGACTTTCTGCTGTACTTAGGGTAAGGTGACCTCCAAGCTCTGCCAGATCTGGCCCTGTCCTCTTCAGCCTTAAGCCATCCCATCCTCCTCTTTGATCCTTCTTGTCTGATCACACTGACATTGACTCTTTTATCAGATGCTAAAAGTCCTATTATCCTCACATGCTACTTCTTTTATGTAGAAGGCACAAGATTTATCTTCTATTGCAATTAATGTCCAGAGAAAATATAACATTTTAAGTTTTGCCCATAGCTGATCTTGTCCTGAGTCCCTGCCAGCTGGTGTGTGAGGTAAGCATTTAACCAAATAATCACTATACTTTATATACTTAAAGCTTCATCTGATTTAATAGTCAAACAGTCTCTTGGGGAGTGGTCAGGCGTTCTTGGGAAAAATCGTCTTCACTCATTGTCTCACTGTGAGGAAGACAAGAGCTTAGTTGGATTTGCTCACAGTCATGGCTGCAAACGGTGGCAGACCTGGATATGGCTCTCAGGTCTCTAACTTCGTAAACCTCCATCGACTGCTGATTCCATCACTGATGGCATGGACCAATTAAATGTTGGTACCTAAGGGACCAGATAACCCCAAAGCATTCCAGTAAAATAAACAATAACCATTTTCAGGAATACTCTTAACTAGCAGGACTCTCCCAGCTAAAAGTAGGAAGAAAGGGAACCTATTTCATGTCATTTGAATGAATGCTATAACATAAAGAGTGGCATAAGTGAACTAAAAAGAACGTCAACAGAAGGAAGATTGCCACCTTGGAATCCAAAATCCAACAGGGTTTATTTACAGAGAGATACAGAGAAACACACATAGGGAGAAATAATGACAGATGAGTGTGCCCTGTCTGATGACTGTGCACCGGACAGCCTGGGGACTGCTTGAAGGACTCTACGATGGTACACTGGGGTGGGGGGTGGGTAGTTTGCCAGACTCTCTAGAACCCAAATAAAATACCTATTACAACCACCAGATGCTTTGTTCTGCTTTTTTTTTTTCCTCATGAAAGAATCATGTCAAAATTAATACAGATTCCCGATTAATTTGGTATCATGAGAAGAATATTTTGAAAAGAGAATAAAATAATTCTGGATCCCCTTAAATGTATACTTTATGAATTAACAAACGAACATATGCCTGTTGAGAATTCTAATAAAATTAAGGATGACAGCTAACATTTGCTGCATGCTTTGTGTCAAGCAATGTTCTAACGCTTTTTACCCTCACAGTAACACTGTAAGTTAAATACAATTTTTTCTGTAACAACCAATAAGGAAACTGAGGCAGGAGGCTACTCTGGTAGGCTTAACCAAGATAAAATGTAATGTGAAAATAAAATTTCTGGATCCACAATTCTGAGACCAAACCTGTAATGTGATATCCTACATAAGCTAACTCTACCTGGCGAGACTCCTTCAGATCCACCGGGAGGTCTCCGGCACCATAGTCCTCCTAGGTGGGTTTTTTTAAAATTATATTTTTCGAGTGAACACTAAAATACAAAGCAAAAAAGATGGACAGAAACGGCAGCATCTTTCGTCAGTCTTTAAGCATTCATAAAGCAGGAGGTCATCAGTCCCTGGTGAGAGGACAGATGAGACTTAGCATCCTGCTAGGCATCCTTTATGTGGACTCGCCATCCACACCTGTGCTTCTCTCCTGCACTCGCTCCATCCCTAGATCTTCTTTGGTTCTTGCCCAATCACTCCTCTTTCCTGGTTGGGATGGAGTTTTTCAAGAAACATTTATTGTTAAATGGTCTGTGTAGGGCCACCCCTTCAGAGAGAATCTATAATGTAATTTCAATAACCTAACAAACACAATTTGGTGGTTTTAACTTCACTCTTAGTAACTAAGGGAAATGGCGCCAGTAAAAATAAGAAGATTAGACTTAAAGAAATAAACAAGTATATGAGATTTCTAAAGCAAGCAAAATGCTTCTTATATAAAACATTAAGGAATATACCGTAAGATTTGGAAGTCTTCAGTCATTTTATTAAATCATCTTATTGATTTCCATTTTTTTGAGGATAATTGCTTATAGAAAATTATTTTAAAGCTGTGCCACTCTGGCATCCTGTTTTATCCTGTGTTGGGCTCATTGTGTTAATCTTTTATGCTCTCAAATTGCCACTGGCTTCCATCAGTGGTTGCACTGCCTTCCTTTGTTGGGAAAGTGATAAGGTTAATCACTGCTGTGTTTTCCTAACCATGTTCCTAATCTAGCAATTCTACCCTGTAAAGGGTGGAATAGATTCACCACCGACACATAAATAATAATTTCCCAGGGACTTCCAAAAAGGTGATTGATGCCCTTGCCTTTGGGTGTCCTTTCTTTTAAGTGACCGATGGAAACAAAACCAAAACCACACAAAAACCTTCTCACTGGGAATAGAAAATGAGAATGGTGGATGGGAGACTGAGATCCAAAGAAGAATAAAAAAGCAACAATCAGGAATGAGCAGCAAACAAATGTAGCTGGCAAATCTCTGCTTTCTGGAGGAGCTGATCGTCCCAGAATAGAATCACAACCAGTAGCCTTGCTAACAAATAACGGCAGTGTTTATTTGAACAGTATATTTGGATTATGCTTCTTAAAGTTGTAGGATGGATGGATCTGAAATTGCATATTCAAGAGAACATAAAACCATAAATTTGTCCAGATGCATATTTACCCACATCTCTAAGGTCTGTGTAGAAATTTAATGTTTAAAATATTGCCATGTCCTGGAATACTAGACCAAAATGAGCTGGGAAATGACTTTACAAATTAGTACTAAAAATTGAGGCCCAGGAAATGTCAGAGATTTCCCTACTGTCACTCAGCTAAAAAACCTAGATCTGACGTCATTAATTACCTAGGAAGATGGAGCAACTGGATAGTGACTGGACTGGAGTAGTTGAGGGAATGAAACATTTTTTCCCAACTAAATACCAAAGATAACCGTGGACAGGATAATAAGTTTCCTGCCCCTCTCTACCCATGGCTGGAGCAATTTTCACCCTCTTGGGTGGCAGGAAGTGACATGCAGAGCAGTGGAGGCACAAGAAGCCCTGGATTCCAGATCAGTGTATGAACGCCATCAGGACGATGAGTGTCCCAGACCAAGGTCCATTCCATGCAGCCATTGGTGTGAAGGCACAGCAACAAGGGCCCCCTCACCCTGGCTGATAGTAACCAACAATGACAGCTGCCATATGACTGGGAGTGGCAACCCTTGTATGAAGTATCCAAGACGTTCTCAAGCCTGTGGGCTTGACTTCAGAGACTTATACCAAACGAAAAACATATCTCCCTTGATTCTTTCTATGCTTTATCCTGTTCCTGTCGAGTATTTTGCTCAGGACATCATGTGGTAGACTTGCCCATATTAGGCTAAGGCCTCTCCTTTCCATTTCATTCCACCTCGTTATCATAAATGTAGGAATTAGACATTCTTATCCACCAGAGAGGCACCTCAGCGGTCTTTCTCTTATTGGTTTCTTTCCAAGTATGTTCAGGCCACAAAATAGGTAAAAACTAGGTATAGGACCAAGACGGCCTCAATATTCTCCTTAGCTTGACCAAAATTCAGACGGGCTTCTTCCTCACTCTAGGGTCCTGACCTTCCTTTTCTTAGAGCATTTCCTTTAGAAACCTTCTAATTGTGGATCCTTTCTCTGCCCCATTGAGATGTAAATCTTTTTAAAAAGGCTCTTGCCAGTTCTGCAATCCAACAATGTTTTCCTTAAGGACCTGGGAGCCAGCTCTTTGCAATGCAGTCCCTGAAGAAGACAGCGCCCCAATCACCTGGTGTCTGTAGGAGGGAAGGAGCCTCCCTTCAAGGACCTTTGCTCCAAGTTAGAAAAGTTAGCCTGTCCTGAAGTTAGAAGAAAGTGTGCTTTTCCTTTGGGTAAAGCCAATTGGCAAACACAGATGACTTAGACAGAACCCCCATCCCAGCTCTTAAAACTCCCCCATCCTATGATTCAGTGGAGTTGAGCTCAGACTGAGTCCTGCCCTCTCTCCCCTATTGCAATAGACTTGAATGAAGTTTTCCCTGCCTATTTAACTGTGTCCGAGGCAGTGTTTGTTTTGACAGTGTTAATTTCGATTTTATCTTGTATTTGTCAGACTTGTCTGTTTTTTGTTGCCCTTTTGTTTTTTGGTTTGCTTTTTCCTTTGGAAATAGGTTGATTTTCTCAGGTCATATGATAGTTAATGGTGCTCTTCATGACCCTAAAACATCATTAAATTAAAAAAATTTAAATTAAAAATTTCTAGATTATATTTATTTTATATTTCCTTAAAAAACAAACAAACAAACAAAACTCCCTGTCAATGTTTCCCAGTGAAGAAGATTTCCTAACTGGTCAATAAAAATATTTAATCTCTTTGGCTATGCAAATGTTCCTTTAGTGAGGAATAAACTACCCAACAGATTGACTGAACAATGAAATAAGACCTCTCAGTTCTGCTAGTAGCTTCTAATCTTATTTCAGATGCCCAGGTGGAGCTCTCATGTAGGATGATGCTGGAGAGAGTACCATCACTTCTCCGGTTCCCTCGGTGCCTGTATGTGTTTTAATTATGAATTAATAAATTGGCATATTTGAGTGGTAACGTGTGAGCTTTTTAAATCCCTGTAAGAGCTAGCTATCAAAAAAATGTAATAATAAAAAATAAGGAGAAGAAGAAAGAAAGCTGATTTATTAATTACTTATGATTTGCCAGGCACTGTTCCAAATGCAGTATACATGCGATTTCAAGAATCGTAACAGCAACATTAGGGGTGAGTATTATTATTCCCATTCTATAAATGAGGAAACCATGGTCCTAAGACTGCAAATAACTTGCCCAAAATTACACAGTTAATAAATGACAGAGCTAGGATTTGATAATTTAAGAAGACGTGCAGCACCAACCCCGACATGTTTAACCAGTACACTACAGCAGCCTCTAGGCTCGCAACCTGTCAACATTAGATATGAGAAAATTGGCCTAAATAAGGCAAAAGATACAAAGTCAGCTTAAATGGCCAGCTCTCCAATTACAGCCTTGCTAAATTACAATTATCCTTAAAAAAGAAAAAAGTTGCTTTCTGCTCCTTGAGTGGTCCATAGATACACGGCCTCAGATCCTACTGTTTAAGGCAGTGGTTCTCAAAGTGCGATTCCTAGAGAAGCAGCATCTGCTTCATAGGGCTGTTTGTTAGAAACACAAATTCTCCAGCTCCTCCCCAGAACTACTTAATCAGAAACTCTAAGGGTGGGGCTCAGCAATGGGTTTACCAGGCCTCCTGGTGATTCTGATGCTTGCTCAAGTCTGAGACTCTCTGGTCTAAGGCCCATCTTGGCAGAGGCCCTTCTCCTGCGGCCGCTGTGGCTCTTCTCCTCTTATTACCTCAGTAACACCTACAGTGACTTGTAGATTTCCAGCCTGAAGTGGGCTCCACCCATTGATTGTGGCAAAATGTGCAGGAATTATGCCTTTTTCTGGCCAGATTTTGATCTCAGAGATGAAGAAACTTACAGTTCAAAATCTTGGCAGTCCCTATGTTACCCAGAACAGGTTTGCACAGAATGTGTTCTTCAGGACTATCTGTTGGATAGAGTCAGTAAAATTATCTCTACTTCTCCCCCTTCTGTCACCACAGACTACGACTGTGAAGCTACTGAGACAATTTGCAAGAATCCACAGTGTATCCTACCCCCTCGCACACACATACACATACCCAAATCACAAGTAAGACACAAGATAATGAGTGGTGTGAGAGGTGAAAGAGAAGTCAATGTTTTAGGTCATTGCCACGGTCTAAAGAGAGAAAATAAGAGTCTGGCCAGCTGTCCAGAACCCTGTAGTCTGGTCTTCATAACATGGCCGACTGTGGCTAATTTATTTGAAGAGTTATGACTTTCCAGAGTAGCAGGTGTTCCCATGTGAAGCTGAAGCCACAAAATACCTTAAGAGGACTATAAAAGTTACCGTACGTTCCAGTCTGTTAGATAATCAAAACCAGCTTTCCTACGTGTTCTTGTCAGTCTTTCCTCATTAACATAGACACGCCAATTACATGCAGAACAAGCATAGGCTTCATTTTTGAATATATGTTGAAAGTACGTATACACCCATATGAAGATGGAAGATATTATGAACTTTTAAATATAAATTTATTACTTTTCTTGATTTCTTCTTTTCCTTGGAAAAGCACTGGACAATTCCATCTCTCTCTCAATATAGAAATTAGATGGGAGAATTTAAACACTAAGATAAGTTGGACACACAATGCCTAAATCTCTTGGTAAGCAACATTTCAATTTGATTTTGAAATAACCTCAAGAGGGACTTTCAAAAATACTCCACACTACAATTGTCGAAAAAAATAGGATTTTTTGCTTGTAGTCACGAGTAAGATTCTATTTTCATATAGCTACTTGTAAATTAACATATAAAATTGACATAATTGTTATTTGAAGGGAAAAATGTTTGCTAAGGTATTAAGCCCAGCAACTGTGGCATATTGCACTGCAGTTATTGACAGAGAGAGGGCATAACCTTGAACACGAAGCCCAGCTGAATAGTCATCAAGAACATGCTTTTCCGCTTTGGACTCTCAGCTCTAACCTCTCAGGCTCTATGACCTTCAACAAGTTTCAATATCTGTCCCTCACTTTTTTGCTATTAGCATTTCATTATCTTAGTGGACTGATACTGTATTTACAGAGAGTATAACAAGTTTCCCAATACGTTAGAATGCATATGTCACGTAAAATAACAACAAAGCATTGTGATCTTAATAGACACTAATTTCATGGTTCTTAAATATTCTAACACATCCAAATTTTGCTATTGTTCCTACCGAGGTCATAAAACGTGAACACGTATCAAAGAAAATGAGTTGCTTTTAGAGTTTGATGTTTCTACTCTCTACTAGGCATTCAGAGTTCCAGACAGTAACATAGCCACTGTCTACCCACAGGCAGTTTGAAGACACCCAGAGGCACACATTTTATTGTAGTTTGTAGGACACGGAGGAGAAAGCAGGTTCACCACAAATTCCAATTGATGTGAAAATATAGAAATCTTAAAACAGACTGAAAATTTCACAAGTAACATTACATTCCAGTATGAAATTTACAACTTATCTTCTCAGAACAAAGGTCAAATTTAGTTCTCAACACTTTTGCCCAAAAGATCTCTTTCTCATTGATTCACAGAGCCACTACTAGGCTCCCCCCGTCACTGATGCAATGTCCCAAGGTGTCCTGAGGATCACAGCCCTTTCCTCCGAAATCCAAAAGTACAGTAAACACACTATGACCAAACAAACTACTATACATTGTCTACAACTATATTCCAATGCGAATCAGTTACAGGTGGAATTTTCAGTTTGAAATCCATGAAATTTGGTGGGATAGAGTAAAATTTCAAATAATTAATTCATGTATTTATCACCTAAACATATTTTTCTTAAAATTTAACGTGTATAATATTCACCCAAGAAACTTAACTCTGAAAGACAATGTTTTAGAGGCTAATGGTGGAAGATTTTAAAATTCTGAGGTACGGGAAGTGACGTGACATAGGGGAGAGAGAGTACACTTTGTGGGTGAATAGTCTATCAAGGATTTTTTTTAGAACAGTACTGATTTCCATGTCCTGTACTGCTGGTGAGCCAGGTAGCAGCCCATGTGCCGGGCATCTATCTTCCTTCCTTCCTTTCTTCCTTCTCTCCTTCCTCCCTCCCTCTCTTTTTGTCTTTCTTAAATTTAATCATATATGTTGCTGCAAGAGATGGATGTTTTAAAGTTTATTCCTTACATACTTGTTTAGAGTCTAGTGGGTGTGATAAATATTCAAATAATGATACAAATGCATATTCAGTAACAAACTAGGTAAATTCAGGAGAAGGAAAGGAGCACAGTCCTAAGAGAAAACAAAATGACAAGGGTGACTTTGTGGGTACAGAGAAGGCCTTTTGGGAAAGTGGTGCCTGAGCTATGCTGTGAAGGATGAAAAGGGTTAACTAAGTGAAAGAGAGTGGGCCATTCCAGGCAGAAGAACATTGGGTAACAGAGGAAAGCATGTGACTACAAGAAACAGTGTGACAGTGGTGTAGAGATGGAGGAGGGGACAAGAGAAATGGCATGAAATGGTCTGGAGCTATCAGCAAGCCCAGTGATGATGTCTTGGATCTCACTGGGCAAATCATTTTTCCCCCCCAGTTTTATTGAGATATAATTGACATGTAACATTGTATTAGTTTAAGGTGCACAACATTACATCCCTAGAGCTTATTAATCTTATAATTGGAAGTTTGTACTTTTTGACCATTTTTGCCCATTTCCCCCACCTCCCGCCCCTTGACTTTGGCACCCACCAGTCTGTTCTGTTTCTAGGAGTTCATTTTTGCTTAGATTCCACATGTAAGTGAGATCATACAGTATTTGTCTTTCTCTGTCTGATATATTTCACTTACCATAATGTCCTCAAGGTCCATTCATGTTGTCACGAATGGTAGGATTTCCTTTTATTTTTATGGCTGAATAACACAGCACAAGTTCTTTATCCGGTCATCTGTCAATGGGCACTTAGGTTGCTTCCATGTCTTGGTTATTGTGATAATGCTGCGATGAACACAGGGGTGTGCATATCTCTTTGAGGCAGCGATTTCACTTCCTTCAGATATATATTGAGAAGTGAAACTGCTGGATCATATCATATTTCTATTTCTATTTTTAACTTTTAAGGAACCTCTATATGTTTTCCATTGTGGCTGCACCAATTTACATTCCCACCAACAGTGCAACGAAGGTTCCCTTTTTTCCACATCCTCACCGATACTTGTTATCTTTTATCTTGTTTTATCTTTTTGATAAAAGCCATTCTAACAAGCGTGAGGTAATAAGGCAAATCTTCACTTGGGTAAATTTGTGAAGAGTATTTTAGATAACTGATGAAACTCTTAGCATGCAACTAATGTGGGAAATATTGATGGCTCATAAATAATACATAATATTATTCATGTCAGGTATATACCTGAACTGGTAATTCACTTACTAGGTTTCTTATTATTTTCCTGCCTCAAATCTTTTCTTCCAGCGATACAATGAAAACCTCAAGATGATTTCTGTTTCTTAATAAAGGCAGTTTACTCTCCTGTCTTCCCTGTAAAGCAGTGGTTCTCAATCAGGGCTGGTTTTGCCTCCCTGGGAGACATTTGGCACTGTCTGGACACAATTTGGTTGTTACCACTGGAAGACGGTGTTAATGGCCTCTAGTGGGTATAGGCTAGGGATGCTAATGAACATCCCACAATGCACAAGCATGACCCCCGCAACAAAGGATTATCTGGCCCCAAATGTTGATGGTGCCAAGGTTAAGAAACTTGGCTCTAAACTGTTCTAAAAATTAAAAGCACTTTTCATGGTCTCTTAACCTAAAGTATAAGGTAGGTATTTGTGTCCTATATATTTCTGACACAGAAAACAATGGGGGAAGGCCAGATTTAAGGATATAAGGAATAGCAAATATGTTCAGTCTTGCAAGTGTTGCATTTGAGCTGCCTATTAAATAAACCCAAGTATGTTACAAAGCAGGCGTTGGCTGAAAATTTTAATTTGGGAGTTTGTTGAGTGCACAGAAATTGAATCCTTGGATATGGATGGGCTTGCCTAATGCAAAAAGCAAGAGGAAAAAGAGATCAGAGCTTAGTCCTGAGTCTCAGGAACCTTCATTTAATGACTAGACAAAGAAGAATGAGCCCATAAAAGAAACTTAAGAGGGAGCAGGCAGAATCCAAAGAAATAAGAGAAAAATAAGAAGACTGCGACGTCATTGAAACCAAAGTAAGAGATTGTCTCAAGAAGAAAAACTGACTTATAGTGCCAAACACATCTGAAAGGCGAAACATGGAAAGGACAGACATGTCCATTTTATTAAGAGACATAGAGGTCATTAGTGACCTTTCAGTAGGGCTGTCTGGGTTGAGTGATGGAGGCGAAAGCCAGAATGGAGTGGGCCAGGATTTAGCAGCAATGTGGAACCAGAGACAACTCTTCCAGAAGTTTTTATTGCAAAAGGAAGCAGAGGTTGTAGGGGAATCAAGATTAAATGGGACAGACTCGAGTGTGTTTAAAGGTTGACGGCAGTGATCTGGTTAGAAGGTAGCAGTGCAATATACAGGGGAGAAAAGGAAAAGTTTATAGTGTCAAGTCTCTCTGAGGGTATAAGAAATAGGATCCAAAAGAGACAGTCTGGCCTTATAGCTGAGGGAAATCACCTCCGTCGTAATGGGAGGGAGGAATCAATCAATATCCTATTGACTGGTTTACATAGAATTGATACAAGGATTGTGGCCTGTTGTGTAGGAACAAATATTTATTCACCAAATAAAATAGAATGAGGAAGAGTCAAAAATGCTATCTGCTATGATCTGAATGTTTCTGTCGCCCCCAAATTCATATGTTGAGACCCTAACCACGAAGGTGATGGCATTAGGAGGTGGGGCCCTTGGGAGGTGATTAGGTCATGAGGGTGGAACCCTCATGAATGGAATTAGTGCCCTTATAAACGAGACCCAGGAAAGCTCTCTTTCTTTCCTCCATGTGAGGGTACAGTGAAAAGATGGCTGTCTAGGAAGCAGGCTCTCACCAGACACCAAATGTGCCCAAACCTTGATCTTGTGCTTCCCACACTATAGAACTGTGAGAAATAAAGCCACTCAGTCTATGTTATTTTTTTTATTGCAGCCCAAACAGGCTAAGACACTGTCTTTTCAGTTTTTCAAACCAACCTAATCAGGGATTCCAGGAGCCAGCCACAGGAAATGGCCTGCACGTCCCCTAATCTGTTCCCCATGCTGTTCCCTTCATCCAAAATATCCTGCCTACTCCATGTGCTCTGGAAACCTTTCCCCATACCCTCAGATGGAAGCAGATGCTCCCTCCTCCGAGCTGAGTGGTACTCACCGTAGTGTGCTCTAATGACTTCCTCACGTGTTTAATTCTCTCACTAGACTGGGAGCTGCTCCAGGGCCTGGTCACAGCGCTTGTAGAACACCAGTGCCCAGGGCCAGTTCGCCTGTTTCCCAGTTTCTTGGTAGATAACTGGTAAGAATTTGCTTAGGAGATGAGCTTTACTCTTTATTTTTCTTGTCAATATCTCCCCAATGGAATGCTATCCTGTGTTGGCAAAACAGCGCATCTCTGAAATTACACATTGAACTCTTAACTCATATTTCTATGTACATACACATGTACCTCTGAGAACCACCCCCTAGAATACAGGCTTCACTATTCCAAGTAGCTTGACTGAACAGATGGGTTAATTCTGAGTTAATTTTAAAACTCCAGTTAAACAGAAATTCTACTAACCAGAAGCTTCCATTTTATGATCAAGCTGAGTGATGATTGAATCTCTTTCTTGCCAGACCGTGACCTTCTTGAAGGTAGGACATTTTTCTCATAAAATTAAATGTAAAATGCATTTGTCAAAATGCCTGCTGGAAAAAATAATTGTACTAGGCTCAAAGTGCAACTGAGGAGAACATGAATTGGGATCACAAGAATAAATAGAATCAGGGTTCTGATTCCAAATATCTATTGCCCACTTTTACCTCTAACATATACCAAGGTCAAACACAACCTTAGAAGAACAGATATCACGTAAGTAAGAAATAACACAATGAGCAAATTCTTCTTCTCATCCCTTTTTCTTCCTAAAGTATAAATTTATGTTTTAAGTGAATAATGGCAGTCCAAAAGGCAAAGAACTCGACTTATAAATGGACTCTAGAATCCCAGATAAAAGAAATTGAGCTTTCGTAGAATTATAAAATGAACTGAACAATGATAAATGACAACTAACCCCCAAATCTACTATAAATGGAATCCTCCATTCTGGAGTAGAAGGTGGGAATTCAATTCAAAGCAATTTACGTAATGCTAATGAGATTGCAATTTTCATCCTTAAACGGGAAGTATAAGATTCAAGAAAAGCATTAGATGGGACCCTTGCCTCGTGCTATCTAGTTGAAAAAATAAGATATCAAATAGCAATCCAGAGCAGTTTTATTATTAACCGTAAAATTATGAGGTAAAGTTAATAAGAATAAAGTCATTTAGCAATAGTGAGTAGGTTACAAGACTCAAGCCTTGGGTGAGGTACACTGTGGGATAGAATATTCTGGAAAGTCTTCATGCAAAAATAAACTCGAGGTAGACTATTTGTGATAGCTTCAGTTTCCTCAGTTCACCACTTGTCAAATTAAGCTGTATTGCTACTGTTCAGTATTTCTTTTCATGTGAGCCAATTAAATCAGTATTTATTTTAATTTACTTGTAGTATTCTTTGCAATTTAAATGTTGCTGTTTGAAAGTGAACTTTACTAGGTATTTTTTTATTCATCTGCCACCTGAAACTTTAAAGTATGCCAGATTTTCCCTGCTTTAAGTCCTCTCGTCCAAAAATTATATATTTAAGTTTGTCTATAAAGTGAAAGCCAAAACGAACAAACACCTCGCCTGTTTTTACCCTTTGATGCAGCTTTGACCTTGCCCCCTTCCTGAAGCCCAGGAAACATAGAGGCTGGTTGCCTGGAGCCTCCAGGAAACTGAATCACTGGCAGAGAATGTATGTGTCTGCATTTGTGAACAGTAAAAGCATCCCAGAAAAATGTCTATTTTCCATTAGTACTTCTCCTCATGTTCTCATTGTGGCTACTCTATAAGTGTCTCCAGTGTGAATATTATTGTATTTCACACACTCCCTGTTGTTTTTCCTGTTGGTTACCTACCCAGGGAAATGCCTGATCTCTGACTTAGCATTCAAATTGTCCATAATGTGGGCCTGACAGTTTTCTCTCTATATTTCAGTCAAACTTGTTAAGCTTTCTCAAACATGTCGTACATTCTCCCCACTCAGTCACCTTTGCCTCTGTTTGCTCTGATTGGATTCGTTTCGTCCATATTCACTTATTTCATCTTTGTCTCTTGAAAGAACCCATATTCCACAAAACCTTTCCAGACATTTCCAGTTACAGTTGGTTTCCGTCTCCTCTGAGATGTTTTTCATCACTTGCCACAAATTTCCTGGTATGACACCTACTTGTGATGGTTTAATATCACTTACATGTAGAGGATGAGTATAGGATCAAATATGATGCTACAGGAAGTACTTCTGATGTTACCACATCCATTTCTGTGAACTAACGCTTCATCCTCTATGTGAGGAAAGTATTCCACGTTCAAGTACAATTAAGTTTACTTAATTCTCTGTGACTATTTTGTGCTTAGACGGGGTCAGTATTAGTGATCCTACTGAACCATCCCTTCAATTTGTATGATGTCTAAGTTAAAGAGATTGCATCAGTCAGGCTCTAAACAGGTCCTGACATCCCGGGAAGGAGGCACGTGTTTCTTTGTTTGAATATAGAATGAATATAAATTTAGGATGCCAGCTGGGTAAAAAGCTGCATAAGGGTACTGGAATACGACCAATAATATCCATAACAAAGATACATACATATCCACATTTACTATGTTATAGATATAATTAGTATGTTATATATATGTGTATATTTAATCAGCAGTATATACATCAATATATATTTATAACAGTATATGTATATATATTGTATCTATGTGTGCGTGTATATAGATACTGTATATATACATATATCAGATATACATATATGTGCTAGAACATATCAGATATCCAGATATTTAACTGTGTAATGTAGATGATATGGATAAATATACTATGATTTATATTTGAATAGTTTTAAACAGAAGGATGGATGCTGTAACTATATTTTGAATGAACAGAAATGCTGATAATAGTCTAACATAACATTCCTATATAGAAAAGACACTGCAATGTGTACATCTATTAATACTTCTCTATAAAATTACATCATAGCAATATTTCCTATTTTTCTAATCTTAACATCCTTGTATATACATACACGAGTTACTAAAAGGAACATGGATATTAGAAAATACTCTCAGTGGAAGTGAACTTTTCAAATAGCATTTTAAGTGATACTAAACATTGCTTTTCAAAACACCTACTCATTTGTTAGCTGCTAAACCAACAATGAACCAGTAATAGCTTAATTCAAAACAGTGATAATATATAATTCAAAAAGGTCAAAACCAAAGTCTTTGAGTAGAGACTCCATCTGTGTTCTATTTCAGTGCATTTCTATACTCCAGGGGTAGACTTTTCCAGTGCAGCATGCATTACAGTTATTTTCAGTGATTATTTTATTCTGATCCTGTATTGCAGATGAACCAGGAAACACTCCCTAACCTCCTTCTTTGTTGTGTCTTTTGTATTCTCGGAGGACTAGATTACAAATATTGACGCAGTTTCGGAATACTCACCTGCAAATTCGTGTCTGCAACTGAGCTTTGCAGTTAGTATTTTTGGTTGCTCTCAAAACTGCTCATAATATTTATTAGTGCAGAGCAAAACTAAAAACAAATATTTCTCATTGTCAATCATATGCAATGTAAAATCTATTTAGAAAATGGATACAATATTAGTATTTCATAATTCTTTTAAAATGTACCCATTTAGATAACCTTTTTGATGGGGTAACTTTCAAAGGTTACCTGAATCCCTGCTGCCAATGGTTAACCTGTGCCAGAATGTGACAGAACGAGGGTGTAAACCAGAACATCCTTCACTTCAGCATCATTCACAGTGCTCAAGATATGGAAGCAACCTAAGTTGTCTGTCAATTGATGAATAAAGAAAACCTGATACACACACACACACACACACACACACTGAAATAGTATTCAGCCTTAAAAAAGAAGGAAATCCTGCCATTTATGACAACACAGATGGACCTTGAAGGCATTATGCTAAATGAAATAAGCCAGACAGGGAAAGACAAATACTATATCGTATCGCTTACAGGTGGAATCTAAGAAAAAAAGTCAAACTCACAAAAACAGAGAGTTGAATGTTTTGGGTGAGGGTGGTGAAAAATGGGATGCTGAGGGTGGTGGAAATGGGATGAGGTTGGTCCAAGGGTGCAAACTTTCAGCCACAAGATGAATAAGTTCTGAAGATCGAATGCCCAGCATGGTGACTATAGGTAATAATTCTTAACCATACTGTACACTTAAAATTTGCTAAGAGAGCAGATCCTAAGTGTTCTCACATACACAAAAAAGATAACTATGTGAAGCGATGGGGGTGTGAATTACGTGGATCGTGGGAATCCTTTCACAGTGTGTATGTATATCAAATCAGCATGTTGTACACTTTAAATATATTTGTCAACTATGCTTCAATAAAGTTTCAGAAAAACCTTGAACATCGTGAGCTGTACACAAACGAATACCACAGCATCTCTTCTAGCCCTCAATAAAGATTGTTGAGGGAATAAGTTAATTCTCTGGAAAAATTCAGGGAGCAAGGTTGAACCCATCCTATTTCTAACTTTATTTTACTTTTCTGGTTTATCCCTTTTGACAGCACTGCAACACTTATTGAAGAGAATTCACTTTAATGCCACAAATTGTGGTGTTCAAAATGTACTTTGGTTATTTTCCTTTCAGAACACAAAGAATACTTAAAAAAATATATACTTAATACTTTAGAGTGACTTGACACTGTGGGAGGAAATTTTTTTTAATAACACCTCCGTAGAGATGACATTTTGACATGCAGTCTTCTCGTTACTCTGATCTTAAATAGTAAGTGCAGATTATTGCTTTGATTTCTGGAATATACACTTGGTGAGTGGTACAAGTGGTAATTTTAGGCAAGTGTATGCCATTAGCAAGTGTATTGGTTTCTTTTCCTTGTCCCAATAGTTAATATTGAGATAATTCACAAAGGTCAACTTGTACCTTTTTGTATGTGGTAGAATCTTTGCTTCTAAGGTTCATTCGATAAGATGCTTAGGCAAGAAAGGAAAAATTGAATGCTTTTTTCGGTTTTCTATCTGACATAGCAAGTGGCAAAGCAAAGACTCAAGGGAGAGCTCATGGCATTGGATTAGAGAACTTCAGAGGGACCAGACAATGACCCTTCTAGGGCTCCAACTCTGGATACATCCTGCAGGCTCACATCTGAGCCCAGATCAAGAAGAATTCTCTTCGAATTCAACATAGCAATACTGGTAATATACTGAGCCAATACCCACAAAAATGCTGGTGGACAATCTATCAGGGAAACTCCAGCTGGGTATGTTGGCTAATCCTATATTTCCAACAAAGATGCTAAAGCGTCCAAGAAACTTCGAGCCAAATGTCAAGCTCAGGCACAGGAAATGTATTAACTTCCGCCTTCTCTTTTTTCCCTTGGCCCCAGTTTTCAATCTTAATTGGAAAGAGGCGGTTTATAAAGTCATTCAATAAAAATCAGTCACCCTGCCAGACAGTGTGTTATGGTGTAGAACATAGAGCTTGGATTGGGGTTTTTTCTTTTTTTTTCCTCTTTTTAATATTCCAACCAAAGAAGAAACAATTTCTCTGCACAACCCTGGCCATTTGTTTGCATTGATGTGACAGAATACAGGGCCCACATAGCTGCAGATGCTGCCAGGAGCAGTGGTGGGGACCCCAGCAGGTGGCCGGCAGGGCACTCCTGTGGCACCACACCCAAGTCTGAAAGCTTTCCACTCTTCAAGAAGGTAAGCCACGGGGAACTTGCCTGCAGGCTGGAAGATGGCAAGGTGGGCAGGGGGTAGAGCAAAGATAGGAGGGCAAGGACGCTCCCTCCTGGGAAATAAACACTAGCTCAGAGTCTGTTTATTTGAATGACTGTTTATTTACTTGCTCACATCTCCTCTCATAAGGTGGTTACAGATTCAATGTTTGAAAGCTGCTGGAATTTTTCTGTAACACTGGTGTTGAGGGAAATGTATCTTCATAAGCTAAATATGTTTTATTTTTAGGAAACTGGCTTTGAATCAGAGGATTTCTGGGTCCGTTTAATAAGGACCACTTTCACCACTGGGTTTAGCAGCATTTTGATTCCCTGTCAGACACAACAGGCATGAAAGCAAAGGAAGAAGAATGTGCTTTAGACACCGCTTTCTTTCCAAGGAGAATAGAGCTGGTGCTCCCAGACCTGAGGTGCCGTCTAAAGCTATTTATCTCCCTGTAGATACTGTCTGACCTTGTAATAAAGTAGAATGTTGTAATTTGTCCCACTTTCTTTTCTAGAGAAACTGATTTTTGTCCTTTGAATACATATTATTCAATTATTAACAGATGACGTTGAAAAGGTCCATTTGCCAGTCAATTGTCTGAAATTCAAACTACTTTTTCCCTTTCAGTATAAAAATATGCTATAAGTGAGGGGCAGGCTCGGTGGCATAGTGGTTAAGTTCGGCATGCTCCACTTTGGTGGCCTGGGTTGGGCTCCCAGGTGTGGACTGACACCACTCATTAGCAGCCATACTGTGGCAGCAACCCACATACAAAATAGAGGAAGATTGGCACAGGTGTTAGCTCAGGGCGAATCTTCCTCAGCAAAAAAAAAAAAAAGAAAGAAAAAGAAATAAAAGCTATAAGTGGACTTTTTTCCTTGGACAGCCCACAAAGCCTAATCCTAATTATTAGCCACTGCTCCTGGTTTTTAGACTATTGTTACTATGGGGAAATGCATTTATAATCTTATATTAGGGCTCCGGGAAAATATTTCCCCATTTGGTGACGGCCCAACAAATAACAAACTGTGCTAGATGGACAAGGGCAAATATTCTAGGAAACATTGGCTTTGATAGCACACTGTACATCTATGTTTACATAGGAAAAGGGATACTCCAGATCCTGTCTTCGGAATTGGAGAATAAAGGTCAGTTTTGGAAGTCAGAATCAGAGCTTTCTCAGTGCTGCTAACGTAGATGGATCATTCTTTAATCAAGCATTCATAGATCAGGAACCTCAGGTTCAGTAAAAGATGTGCTTTCCCTTCCTTTGAACAAAGGAAAAGCACCAGAAATCAAATTTTCTGATTCCCCACCAATGAAAATTTCATTGTGGAAATCATCAGTATAGGTTTTAGAGGAATATTATTATTCTTAGGGAATAAATAAATACCATAGAATTATGCCTTCCATCACTTTGTGAAACTGTGGGTATTGGCATGTAATTATTATGCAGTTCTTAGGGACTTTCACAGAACAAAGGAAAGAAACTACCTGGAGCAACGTGAATTCACTCTTGTTTCACCGCGCTATTAATTGACTTTCCTTATTCATCAACCAGTTTGATAGCAAACACTTCATAAGAATTACATTAACTTTTAAACAAACTTTAAATGGCGCCCTTAAAAAATTCTTTCCCTAGATTTTAATTAATCTTGAATATTTAATACACTGGCATAACTTAAGCAAAGGCTTATCTTTTTTTCTTGCCTAGGGCTCCTTGAACTTTAATTAGTATGCATCGTATCTCACAAAATTTTGGTGTTGCTTTTAAGGAGTACTAATTTTCATCCATTTAAACTCACTATCATCAGATACGGGTTCCATATAATAATAATTATATTGCAAAAGGAAAGAATAAAAATGAGAAAAGGGAAGTTTTCCAAGATTCAATTCTTTCTTTGTAGGTGTTCTCTAAAATGTGAAAGGTGAGTTCTACTATGCCTAAGTATTTCTATAGTGCTTCTGTGGTGCACATCAGCAATTCAGGTGATATGCTAACACGGCAAGGGTAACTAACACAGAGTAGAAAACTGTATCTTCTATAGATGCCCCCACTTCTGGCCTACTGGTACTCCCCTGGAAGGAAAGCTCATATAGGACTTCGAGATGGGACAGCAGCCTCCCAGTGAGCCCCTGAGACTGGTTCCTACTGGGCACCTCACTTAAGGGCAGCCAAACCACAGATTTACAGCAACTTATGACTAGAACCTGGCTAAAAAAAAGATACATTGAGCTGACAGATCTCCTTTCTAGAATTTGAAGTAAGAAATATAAAAACAATTGGTCAACTGGTAATGATAGCCGAAACAAAGGTCATAATAGGGGGAGCAGTAGCGCCCAATATGGGCACTGTGAAAACTGAAGTTGTATTAGTCTGGATGGTTTTAGTTGTAAATCACAGAAAAGACAACTGAGTCGGCCTTCACAAAAAAGGAAATTTACTGGTTCAAGTAAATGGGTTAACTGAAGACAGATTAACTTCTATGAACCCAAAGAGAAACCAGAGGCTGTTGAACACGGATGGGGTGGGGGCTGCTCACAGGAAATTAGTTGCTGAGAAACCAAGCAACGTCTGCCCATCACAGAATTTATGGGAATACAAAAACTATAAGCAGAGCAATCCAGTGGGATTGGGGATTAAAGGGGGAAAAATGAGCGCATTACAGCTCAGATATGTTAGTGCAGGGCGTTTGGGTGAAGATCCATGAACTCGTACCTTTAAAAGTGTCTTGAATCAAGAACCCCCTCTAGCTCTCGTCTCAGCAGGGTCCACACCTGTTAGATTACGTGCATCTCAGTCTGTTCAGCATAGGACCGGTTCATGCCTGTTTGCTCCTGTCATTCTCGAAAGCAGCCCAGGTTTCTGCAAACTATATGGTCCTTCTTCTGTTATGGTACCTACTTTTGAACTTCTGTACATTTTCCCGTAATCATTTCATGCTTAGCTTTATAAGTTGTCTTTACGTGGACTAGTTTGAGTTGGTCCCTGTAGAAGACATTTCTACCAAGAGGAAATTCCAAGATAAGGGGGAGGCAGGGCAGCACCTCTACGAAGGACGGAGGTGGGAGAAGAAGGGTGAAGGTTCTGCAAGACACGTCAGCATAGCCAATTGGATGCTCCCTCCTTAAACTAAATTTTGAGGGAGGCACATAAAGATGCAGTGCCATGGAAAATATTCTGGGTGTCTGAGCGGGAGTCTGGGTCACTGGTGAGAAGTGACAGACTTGGCTTGTCCTTGCTCATCTTGGGTTCTGCCTTTCCTCAATTCTGAGCAAGAGAATGACATTTCTTCTTAAATTCACCGGAGCTTTTACTTTCCTTTTTTACCCTAATTTGTGTATAACCAAACTTGTACAGTTTCTGGCAATGAATGGGCCAAATTAGGACATAGTTGCTGATAGAGAATCTAGGAATGAGTCAGTCAGTAAGTATGGAGAAACCATACATTTAGATATTGTGTTTACTATATTTCTGTATCCTTTCTATACATAGAGACAGACGGTGACTCACTGAAAGACAGCTTCCTGTTTTCCTTCCTAACGGTGATGCAAGTCTCGGCACTCTAAAGAACAGGTGATGCAGATGAGAAACAGGTGAGAAGGACTTACAGTTCTGAGAAAGTGCTAATTACTTCCCATAGTGTTCTGAGCACTGTGCTGGGCGATCTCGCATGACATCATTTCTACATCGTCTGCTTTGATTTACTTTCCCAGGAAAAAATAAAGAAAATAGACTTCTCTCTTTTATAGTCCCAACGTTTCAAAGGCCTACATCACCAGCCTTCCTTCTCCCGACCTGAGCTGCATTTTCCACACAGCTGGGAGCCAAGATGCAGAAGGGAGGTCTTTGCTAGGCTCAGTGTACGGCCCATGGACCAGGAGCATCAGCATCATCTTGGAGCTCGTTAGGAATGTAGAAACTCTTTCCTCTTGTCCTTTCCCGGAACAAGATTCCAGGTGATTTATACGCACATAAAAGACTGAGAAGTGCTTGGCTAAAACATTCACTCTACAAAAAGATAATTGATTTTTTTTGCTCATACTCTTCTCTCTCTACTCTGAGGTGGACACATTCCAGATGTTAATAACTTCTCTGGACTGTGGACTAACGCACACATTGTTAGAATGTTTTTTCAGGCATTCTGAGAATTTGTGGCAACTTCTTATTTCTGCCATGTCACATGCCTTAGTTTAAATCGCCCATTTTTCCAAGGTAGCTTTGCTCCTTATCATCTGATGCTAGCTTTTCTGTCCTCAAAGAACCAGTTTTAATGCCATTTCTTCCATAAAGCATTGCTGAATTCCTCCAATTATTCTTTTCCTTCTTTGTACTTTCAAAGCCTCTTTTGTGTGTGCTACTATTGTATTCGTTCCTTCATTCTTTCTACAAAAATAATCTGTATTTAGAGCTTATCTCATGTCAGGCGCTGGGTAGGTATGACAGTCAGAATGGGGAGCAAGCTCACGTCTGTTTCCCTTTCTTATGAAGCTTAAAGTCCAGAAGAGGAGATAGAGATGTAATCACAGTCTTGAATGTGTGATTATAAAGAAGTCTAAAGAACCTGACCTGGTCTTAGAGGGTCTGGGATGGCTTCTCTGAGGAAGTTACCTTTGAATTGATCTGAAGAAGAAGAAGGCAAGGGAGAGGTGATGAGTGGTGGGGTTGGAGCAACTCCAGACCCACAGCACAGTGTGGGCAAGGGCCACTGAGAGGACATTCTAGGCACTGACCGAAGGCCGCGTGGCTAGAGGCTGTGGGGAAGAATGGTGTTGGATGGAGCTGGACAGGGAGGCAAGGGCCAGAGCAGAAGAGCCTTATACATTACTTTTAAGGATCTGGATCTTTTTCCTAAGGGCAATGAGCAGTTATTGATGAATTTCAAGTAGGAGAAGTTTACACAATCAGTGTAAGAAATAGAGTATGTACCCACTTCTGCCATTCTAAGATCCTTGAAGTTAGAGGCTATATCTTATTCCTCTTTGAATACCCCAAAATGTCTATTGCCTATGACAGAAGCTTGATAAATATATTTATTTTTAAATAGTTGAAGAAAAATGTAAAATACATAACTTGAATAAATTATACAAATGCTGCATAATTTTTTTTTTTCTGGAAGCATAATTTAAATTTTTAAAAAATGTTTTGAGATATCAACTGGGCTATCAACTGCTATTTGTCTTTCCCATTACAAATTTTCCTCTTCCCCCTCAGTAACAAACCCCCAAGTTTTAGTTGGCACATTACTACCTAGAATAAGAGACCATAATTCCCGGTGCATCTTGCAACTCGTTATAGTCATTACTAATCTGGTCACTGAAATGTAAGTAAAAGTGTTGCATAGAACTTCTGGGGAGACTTATTAAAAGGGCCCTCTGACTTTCTTAATGAAAAGAAGATGAAATGCCTGGAATTCTAGCAGCCATTTTGTCACTGGAAGGATGGAAACGATGAGCCAAGGAAATTGGAGCAAAGTATTAAAGTCTGGATCTCTGATTGCTTTTGGGAGGTATCACACAAGCTTTGGATTGTCTATTTCAGACATCTTACATGTCAAATAAGAAATTTCAGATTTGTCTAAGAAACTGTAATTGGATCTTTGTTCCTTGCTGCTGAAAGCAATTTCTAATTGAGACTCAACCTTTTACTTCAGAAATGTTGGCTTAGACATATTTGTATGACTGACAGATATTTCAGTGGAAGAAATTAATCTTTGAGTCAAGAATTTGTAACTTGTGCTCAACTAAAATATTGTCTGCTTAATTTCGGCCTCATTTTTTTCCACTGGATACTTTTTATTTTTAATGAATAGGGAATTAATATTCCAGGAGAAAATCAATACATCTGGCTTCTAAGTCTGTAAAGATATTCTCTGGAGATGGTATTGCAAGCAGATTTAGGGCTTAAGGAAACTTCTAACTAATTAAAAGGGACTGAGAATTTCAGAATGATGCCAGTTTCACAGACATTCTGGGAATCTCCATTGTCTCTGAAATAAAACAATTCTGAAGGCCAACTTACTGAGTCTTATCAGAAGTTGCATGGATCTTTTAACTCACCTTTGGACAAGACCAACACAGAAGCTACAGAGCTTTTTTAGCTGCACAGTGTCCAGCTGGAACTATTTAGAGGTTCTAGACCAGCCCTGTCCAATAGAAACATCACGTAAGCCACATGTGATATGAAATTTTAAATTTTATGGTAACTGAATTAAAAAAAGTAAAAAGAAGTGAAATTAATTTTAATAACATATTTTATTTAATACCAAATGAAATCAATGTAAAAATTATTCATGACATATTTCATATTCCTTTATTTGTACTAAGCATTCACAAACTAGTGTGTATTTTACACTTACAGCACATCTCAATTAGAAGTACTCCCTGTGAAGTGCCCAGTGGCCACCTTTGGCTAGTGATCGCCTACTGGACTGTACAACACTTGACCTCGCCTGTCTTCTTCCTCATTCCACTATGTCATTACTTGTACGTCTAACCCAGCTCTGTCTTTCCTATTTTAACTTTCTCTCTTTTACCTCCCCCATTTCTCAGTCACTGCTACTAGTTTTCACCACTTTCTAGGTCCCAGTAAAACCTTACTCTAACTGATATACCCATTACTAAACAAGCCTTCAATTGAGACATTGTTTAGGGACTCGTGAAGGTAGCATAATCTTCCATTAAAACCTTTTTTCGCTCTGATACCAGATTTTCTTTTCCGCCAATACCCTCCCAACCTCCACATCTAATGAGCACTCCTTAGCCCAACTCCTAACCACCTTGGATTGACCCTTTTCCATCCATTTCTATCACTACTCCAATAGTTCAGGCTCTCACCACATCTGCTCAGATCGTGGGAGCAAACGTTAGCAATGCAACCTTACCTCCCTGCAAATCCTTCAATGATTATTTTTTTCCAATAGACTCTCCCTAAATTTCTATCCTCAGCTCTTCACACTGACTTTCTAGCCTTACATAGTAGCTGCCCATCTCTGGAAGACCTCACTCTAACTACTTGGGTTTCCTGCAAGTCCCTGTGTCACTCACACCCAATGTGTTTTCTGTCTACCTGGAATGCTCTTCCTGTGTGCCTGAGAACTGCTCCTCTGTGCAATCTCCTCCATCCTAACCCTGACCCCAGGCAGAACTAGAGCTGCCATCCCTTGCGTATACTTCAGATTTAGCATTTCCAAGTTTTTTCAATAATTATGGGTTTTTTTTGATGTCTGTCTCTTTTATTAGTAGCAAAGATGTAGAGTACATAAAGTTATATCTTATTCATCAATGCCAGCACTATCCTTGGCACGTGGTAGGTAATCAACGAATAATTGTGGAATGAATGCATAAATGAATAAATGAATGAATGAATGGCATATCTTTCCAACTTTCCTGTGACCCCCTAAACCAACTTTCTGCTCTTGTTTAAATGGTCACCTGAATGTTTCAGACATATGACATGGTCATTGTGCCTCCACACTTCTGCTCATGCCTTTGCTTTTGCCTGGCATGATCTTTCCCTTTCTTTCTTATCATCTGAGGCTACAGGTTCTCTAAAGTTCAGCATACTTCTTCTGTGAAGCCTCCACCAGCAACTGCAGCCCACCATAGTTCTCCCTTCAGTAATTTTCTATAGAAACCATTATGTGTGATGATTAAGAAGTATATGCTTCTTAATATAGCTTTTAAACATCTTGCAAATGTTCCCTATTTCCATGGCTAAGTTAACACATTCCCTGTGAGAAGAGCTCCTATTCTGCATCTTTTGGTTTTCTCATCGTGCAGACCAGTGGCAGTGCATTGACCTTCTCAGGAGATTGGCAAATGCCTCTTGAGTTAATAAAATACAAAATTATGTGAAAGGGATATGCCTCTTTGTGAATGGCGTTTCTACCTAACTTTGGAAATGTCACTCTTTAAGATCTTAAACATTTTTCTTTCTTCTTTAATTTTCAAATGCCTAAAGTTTCAAGAAAAAATAATTCACTTTGGTGTCACATCCTTTTGCCCAGAGTGGTCTTCACTAATGTGCGTCCATGAAAATGATTTGCATGTTGATGAAGGCTTTCTGGGACCGTCAAAGAATCAAAGATCATGAAGCTACTAGAATGAAAGTTTAAGCCACTTGTTGATGACAAACAAAAGCAATCCTGTAAACAAATACTGTATGGTACGTCGAGGGTCCAGCCTTATCACAATTGCAGAGAATGGTCTATCTATTTATTGATTATAATTTATTGGTTATAAATCAATCTATTTATTGATTGTGATACCCTTTTCAGATATTGCACTTTGTAAAAATTAATTACAGACTCACTTTTCAACAACATTCCAAACAAATACACACATATTCCCCACCCCTTCCATCTGCATTCCCCTCTTACTCATGCAACATTCTTTTTGATGTAAGTAGAAATTGGTAAGTAAAATGAAATTCAGACTCTAATAAGTTCCTCAATGAATTCATAGGCACAGACAATGAAGAAGTATTTATCTCTAATACAGCAATAGGTGCCTTGCAGAATTTTAGACAATGTTATCTAAAAAGCTAAGCTTCTTGCCCCCTTGAAACTAGTTTCTAGGAAATATACACACAGCCACAGAAAGAAGTATTTCTGTTTAATTAACAAATAAAATAAAAATGATGACAAATTTCAAGTTTTAATAAAAGTGTTTTGTCAGGCATAGAAAAATATGACTCCTCTCTCCTTCTTCTCGGGTTATAGATCATTTAAATAGCAAAGGAGAATTTTCAAAGAAAATGTCATTTTTAAACTTCTATAAGAAATAGACAGCATTCTTCAATTTTGACACCTGTTTCTATTTTAAAGAAAGTAAAAGATGTCCCATACCAATAAACCTGGGAGCACTGCAGCTTCGTAGTTCTTTCTTCCTTCCTCCCTCCTTCCCGCCCTCCTCATCTCTCCCTCTTTCTCTCTCTCCCTCCATTATTTGGAATGCAGAAAGCAAAAGAAAAAAGTGAATTCTATTTTCATTTTTTTCCAGATTAGAGAATAATAGAAGTCTTAAATATGTTGGCTGTAATGAAGTAAAGAAAGAAATCATTAAAAGGATACCTACTTTCACCATTTTAATTTAACTTAAAACTTTACATCATGTAGATTCAATGACTCATTGGTCAGGGGGAATTGCTCTGGGCTGGCTGACTGGAACTCTACAATTTCAATCCACCAGCCTTTCTGATGAACCATTTCCATAAAGCATCACCCTCAATTTCCAGTTTTGATTTCTTAAAGTACAGGGAAGACTAAAGTCACCAATTAATCTGCAAATTTTTACAGCCTTGTCCATACGTAAACTGATGGTTTTGTTAATTTGGGGCCACCTGTCTCTCTAAAACCTTTAAATTTGGTAATGGAAACTGTTTCCTTCCGTCTCTACTCCTTTGAAAATGTACTTAGAATTTTATTAGACCATGTTACTACAATGACAAGTATGACATGCATAGCCACATTTGGGAAGGAACAAATGATTCCCACACAACATGTGGGAGTACAATGGATGGAAGATAGTAGCCTACTAGCTCCAACTCTTCATCCCCCAGGCCTTGGGTAGCACTCACTATATTTGACAAAGGGCATGGCTATCATCTATTAATCTGTAAACTTGCTTCAAGGGAGGGGCAGTAAAATGAGCTCTTAGAATTCAATCAAAATTTTGCAATATATTTAAGTAATTGACAAAAACATTATCTTAAGAAAAAATTATTTGTTAAGACAGAATTTTAAATGTACTTTTTAAATTATTTGCTTTTTTTTTCATTTTTAAGGTAACCTAATATCAAAAGCAAGAAATAAAATTTAATGACTTATTTAAACCTTTTTCGGTAGTTGATTTAGCTACATGTTAAAATTATTTACCTTTTTCCTTTTTTGCTTATCTTCAAACACATATCTGTTTTCTGACATTACTTTTATGCACTAGGCCTTCCTTGGGATTTAAATGTCAAAGCACGGCTATATGCCATCTCAAAAGCAAATATAGTTTTCTTTTGTCCTAAGACATGCAATATATCAAAGAAGAATAAAGCTGCTATTGAATCTTAAAATGGTTAATTCAACTTTTTTCTTTTCCTTTTTCTCCTAGGAGCATTATCTCCTCTGGCATTTCACTACTACATTAAAAAAAAGCTTTCTTTTGTCACTCCAGTACTCTGTACTTAAAATCACTTGGAAATCACTTCAGAGAGGCAACTGAACATGGGTTCACCTGGGTGTGTGATATTTTTAGGTCACTGAGTTTATATTTTTTGCTAGATAGATGACAAGAGCTTAAATGTTTATGGATAATCAGGAAACTCATCTCTGGATCCCTTCTAAAAGAACCAAATGGCTCTGACAATGGAGCTAAACATCAAAGGGGAGCTTGGGGTTAGTATGGAAGGCCAAGAAAGTCTATACAAAGAGCCATGCAGCTAATATGAAAAATAAGTCAGATCTAGCACAAGGAAACAGGGCTTCTCAGAAACCTACTAATAATTCAATTTAGCCCAAACCAAGAGAGACTATAGCCGTTTGCAATATAAAATCAAGGGGATCAAAGATGGGGAATAAACTGAGATGAGATGAAGAGACAAAGTAAATGTACCTACAATGAAGAATCATAGTATGAACTGTCATATAAGAAAATTAAAGCTGGATATGTAACTAGTCTTTTTTTTAATCTATTTGTTTATCTTGAGCTGGTGATATGGTGTTAGGACCCTGAATAACGTTTGTCCTAAGGGTGTTTTTGAAGGGTGTTTCCCAATAGGAAACCCAGCTTCATGTCTGGAAAACTGCTTATTGGCTCCAGTTCTTGGAGAATGAGTTCGAACAGACCTGTTCTCGGCTCCTTTGGGGTTTGACGGGATCAGAGTCACAATGATGTCAGAACCGAGCAGGCACAAAGTCTTCAATCATTTGAAGCTTATCTGAAAGTCTTTCTGCCCCCTTTGCTCCTTTTGCATAATTACCGTGAAGTGAAAGTAAGATATTCCCAGAAGCCTACAGTTTCAGTGTTAAGAAACTAATGGTAAAAGACGAAATGTTTCCCCATGCAAAGGACGTTCTAGCACAGATTGACACCAGCCTAACTGATGGCATGAACAGTTCTAAAGAAAGAACAAAAGGGGGTGGTCAGCCTGGAATTGTATGAAAGGTGCCAGACCCAGAGGCTGGCAGTTTGCAGTCAGCAAAATCCAGGTGAAAGAGAAAGATAATCTGCCATAAGTAGACTCACCAGAGAAACATCCATGTTTGTGAGACAGGCCTTCCCTTTCCTACAGGGGAAATAATTTTCAGATATTTCAAGTCAAGGTGTTGGTTTTGTTTATTTTCATCAAATTTTTCTTGTGCTGTGGCTGTCCACTCAGTGGATCAATGACATTGCCATAGGGAGTAGAGGCTGGGAGAGGTCACCTCTGGGCTCCGAACAAGAACAAAAAGTTAGTGGACATGTAGATTCAATTTTGGCAAGATAGTGTAAAACCAAGGGACTTTTGGTTTGAAAGAGCTGGTCTTCGAGAGCAAAAGAGAGGCACTCGAAGAGTTAAGACATTGTCAGCTCTGATCAATGACCCTCCCTCCACCACCTCAGCATTAAAGTCCCAAGAGGGAGTGTTCACCACTCCGTGTGATCTTTATTAAGTATCTGTTGACTGAATGCATCTCAATAGAGACTTAGGAATCCTCTGGCAGTGGTGGCTTGTGTCCTGCTTTCTGCCTTTGAGGATCTGACTTATAGAGGGGCTCATGTCGGCTGCTATCGAGGTGGCTGCTATAGAGTAGATACGGAGGCACGACCTGCTGAGGCAGAAAGGGGGCCTCAGATAGCTATCCCTGCTCCCCACAGCCCCGCACAGACCATAATTAAGTTTAGCTTATATGCACTTGGCAAGAGATTTAGAAATCACCGTATGTCCCTATGGGGTCTATAAAAATGCCTAGATGGAAATGCCTAGAAAAAAGGAATTGGGAGAAGGAGGGCAGAGAGTACCCAGATCTAGAGTGCCCAACCATCCTGGTTTATCCAGAATGGAGGTTTCTCCAGATAGATGGTTCTCAGTGCTAAAAGCAAGACAGTCCTGGACAAAGTGGGATAAGTTACCACCCTACACAGATCCCGAAACCTGAACCACAGTCCCCAAGGCCCACCCCAAGGCCAGCAGGAATGGTTGCCAGAGCAGTGGGCCGATGGGGCAGAGGCTGACTACTGAAGACGAGGCAGGCGGGGGACCCCTAGGGGGGCCCAGACAGAACTTGCATAGAGCACGTGGAGCAGACCCCACTCTTCTGATGACATCATGATATTACACAAGGTGGCAGGTCCTGACTCAAGGGCCGTGCAAGAGGGGTCAAGGAGGACACTTGAAATGGGCCAATGGCCCAAAGGGGAGTTTGACCTTCGACTAAGTTTGAATGTCCTATTGACTGAATATATAAACTCAGGGTATCCAAATGAATGTGTTCAAATATTTATTTTTCCTGCTATTGATTGGAAATGGGAGCTTATGAGAAAATGAAAATCAACTTTAGAAAATAAAGAATGTTACATGTATTCCTCAGCTAAATTAGGACTGTACATTTTAAACCTGCTTTTATAGAAACTCATCAGTCTTTTGGAACTGATAATTTTAATCTATTGATTTTTCGTTCACCTCTCCAACAGAGTCAGCTTTGTTTCAACACATCTCAAAACTATCTATCCACCCCTCATTCAAATGTTCTTATAAAAAATTGTGTACTTATTCTTTTCTTTCAAGGAAAAAAAATCAAACAAACTGAGTAGATGTTCTTGAAAAGAAAGCATGGAATTAAAAAATAACAACTGGGTCTGTGATTATGCACTTCGATCCAAAAATATAATGGACACTTAATTAGTAACTCAGAAATAGGATCCCGTCTATTCACAGTCTCTCAAGGGGTAATTTTGTAGGCTGTGGTTAAGCTGGGGCATTTGCTCTTCCCTTTCCGCTCTCTGTGCTATCCAGAATGTTTACTGGTTTTGTTCCTTAGGATATTTACAAGGGAAGTGACAGGAAAAGTAAAGAAGATTCTAATTCTAATGAACTGCTCTTACCAGTTTTTCTAGCAGATGCTGACTCTAACAGTACAAATTTGCTTTGGCCTCTAAACAGCCATTTAGTCCCCACGTTCCCATCTCTAGGAAACATCGCTGGCATGAAACTTAATAGATCCTAAAATAAATGTATCATCTTTTCCTTCAAAGCCGTTTCCATACTTGGGAATTTGTTCCTCTGGGTTCTGGTAAAAAGATGGTGTTGTTTGACTTCAGAAGTGGAGGATGGGGAAAGGACAGATGCTTTTGGCTCCAAGAAAAATAACGCTTGACTCATAGTGACTTAAATAAACAAGGATTGCCTTTTTTCACAGAAAGAGGAACGAAGGGGCTTGCTGACTCTGGTTCCCCTGAGCTCTAGTTTTCTTGACCATACAGCTCCAGGCATGACGTCTGCGGGTGAACAAGGACAGGAGAGGGGAAAGGGCGACATCTGTAATAGGAAGACAAAAGCTTGCGCGTGAACACCACAGCTGACTTCTGCTTACCTCTCATTAGCCAGGTCTGTGCCACATGGCCACTCCTGGCTGAGAGAAAGATAAACATCTCTCCGGCAGCTAAGCTAGGAGGCCTTAGGACTGATGTAGAAATCACAACAAGCAAAATCGACTTTACTATTACTCACAAAACAGATAAATTTTGCCAAACCAGTCATGAACACTACCTAACTTAAGCCCAAAATATTTTAACACCAGCTTCTTCATCCCATAAGTCCTGGGTGAAAATCACAGACAAGTGAATCGAACAGTAACTCCGCAAGGATTCACAAGTTCTACTTGTCTGTTAGAGCAACTCTCCTAGTTTACAAATTCTGACCAATACCTGCCAGGACCCTCGTAGGACTCACTTAAGCCCCCTCAATACCTCTCCCTGACTCCCGCCCTCCTCCCTCCACCAGCCTTTCCCCTGGCTCCCAGCTCCCTTTGATGAGCCCCTTTGTTCTGCTGTGGTTCTCCTTTTGGGGAGGAAGTGAATCAACATAGCTTTAGTTTTAGGAGTGTTTTTGCAGGTTTTTGGCTCTCAGATTTTCACACCTAGAAAGAGGTTAGAGAGAAGCGGGTTGAGAGTAGGAGTTGAGTTGGGTGCCTGCAGGTGTTTGCCACAAGGCACCAACAAAGTAAGGGTGCTAGAAGTGCATAAAAGATGGTAATCATGCGAGGAGAAACAATGAAGTTTTATCTGCTGGATATTTTACTGTTTTCAGAGAATATTCTAGGAACTGAGGGTTTGATGAAGGTCTCCCTCCCTAGGAGCAGGGAATCTCTCGAAGGGTAAAGCTACAGGCTTCTGATGTTGGAAGGGGCATCCTGTCCCCTGTTTACCTTCTCCCCTTCCTGTTCTATGGCTGTTTATGAAATACAGCTAAAGAAACCAGAGGACTTCAATAGGAAAACATGGCGATCTTGTCAGACACAACATCTTTTTGTGTAATCTGCAGATATCTGCTTGTTACAGCCATATACCCAACTGCTTTCTTGACATTTCCACTTTGGTGTCCAATAGACCTTCCAACTCATGCCCAACACTGAACGCCTGAATTTTTTCCTCAGCCCCCTGACCAATCTTCTCTACCACGAGGCTTCTCATCTGAGGAGATGGTGACTCTTTCCTTCCAATTGCTTTTTCCAAATCATTTGGGTTTATCTTTATTTCCTCTCTTCTTCCCACACCCCATATCTGATCCATCAAAAATTCCTATTGACTCTACCCGCTATATACACTCAGAACTGACCACATCTCACTACCTCTCGTGCTAGTACCCCATCTTAGGCCACCAGCACCCCTCACCTGGATTACTATAATAGTCTCCCTGTTTCCACATTTCCTCCTCCCACAGCCAGAGGTATCCCTTGAAAATGGAAGCTAGATCATGTCATTGCTGTACTCAGAAACCAGCAACGGCTCCCGAGTTCCCTCAGAACAAAAGCCAAAACCTTACAATAACCTGCAGGTCTCCAGAACTGGCCTCCTCTCCCGTGACTCTGCTCCTGTCTTTCCAAACTTGCCTCCCTGGCCTCTTGCTGATCCTAGATCATGCCAGGCAGCCTCGTTGCATTGCCTATTCTCTCTGCCTATAACGTTCTTTCCTAAAATTAGCCAAATTTTATTATCTCTTTCAGGTCTTGAACTAATATTATCTTTTCAATGAGGATAACTCTGACCAATCTATTTGAACTGCACCCAACACCTCAATCTCCTGGAATGCCAGTCTTGCTTAATTTGCTCCACTTTTTTCTTTTTATTCATAGCACTTACTCCTTCTAACTTACTATAATATTTACTCATTTATTACATCTGTCCTTCCTCCCCATCCCCCAGAAAGTGAGCTTCAGAAGTGCAAGAATCTTTGCCTGGTTGTTCAGTGATTTATCCTAAGTGCCTAGAAAAGAGCCTGGCACTATAAATGCGCTCAGAAAATACTATTGAATGAATAATTCTGTAGCTTGGCATGCTCGCTCTTTCCTTGAGTCACGGCTGTGTCCAGAAAAAAAAAAACAAGCCACATGTAAGTCCACACAAAAAGAAAGAAAAATAGGTTCAAATCATAGGGTATTCTAGTGTGACACACAGCAAAACTCCTTTCGAATCATCTTCCCCAAACTATTTCCCTAAGTTCTACTCATCAAATCATTGCAGCTGCTCCTCTTATCTCCAAACATTTTATCAAAATCACGCCTGTGGGAGCTTTTCTATTTTTTTTACCCTATGTTCTCATTTATCTTTTTTTTGTTGTTTTTTCAAAAATAGCTCTCAAACCAATCAGGCTGAAATTGGAAAGGAGAAAAGTAAGAAAGAGCCAGTGTCGGCTTACTTTTGGAGGTTTTATGTAGTTTCAAAATAAAATGATAGTGATCAGGCAGTTGCAAAGCTTTATTAGTGAGGGGAAAAAATTAAACCAGAGATGGGCTAGGGATATCTGGTGGGTCATGACTATGTGAGGACAGGCTAGAACCACTGGTACTCTCAGATGGAAGGACAGATTAGGGTGAAACCATCAGTGTGTTCCTCAATGGTCTGAATAAGGTGAAAACAGTCTTGTATCACACATACAGAAATACAACACTTCACAGACTGAGATTTTGAACTGGGAACATTTTAGGTAAATAAAGGAATCTGCTATTTCATGCCTTGGTAGTTAATGTACAGAAGTCTTTGTCCTCAAAAACATAGGACAAGCAGAAAATGGATCCCATAATGGATTTAGGAAGTTTGTGGAGACATATCAGAGGTGACTACCTCCCCATGGCTAGTCTTCCGGGTTACCATCCTAGAGGATAAGTAAGCACATTCCTTGTTCTGTCAGCTACAGGACACTTGGCAACATGAACAATGGGACTGACCCATTTTGGCAAAAATATATTTTGTATACTGCTGTCTCTGCCAAAAATTAAAACTCTATCTTCTCTGTGTTGTTCTCCTCACCAGGAGCGCCATCTTCCACTCTCTTCATTTTCCAAAATCTCATTCATTCCTTTGGGATCAGTTTAACTCCTACTCTCTCCACGAGAGTAAAACATTAAAATCTCAACACCTCACCTGTACTTCTTGGGTAGCAAACACTTTAAACATAATTCACAGGAAACATGTTGTATGAAGTGAAACAGCAATATTGTCATAAAATCCAGCCTGTTTACAAAAGCTGAATGAGCTAACTTGGGTATCATCGACAGAAATCATTGTATCATTGAAGCTACTGACATGGAAAATGGATGAGGTACTAAGGTATCTCAATATACTGTATAACTATTACCAAGATAGAAAATCTTCCTGTACGGAGAACAATCATTGAAATTTATACATAAACATCCAATATCAAAACACATGACTTTAAAGCGTCCCTCTCTTAGTTTTTCTGATTATTGCTAACACTTGCTTTAGGCAGAAATAATAGCTATTACATTACTGATGGTTCAAAAATTAGGAGTATATTTCTATTAAAATTGTTCAATGTTCTGTTTAAATATAAACAGTTTAGACTATCAAGACAAGTATTTGCATATATGTCGTAGAAATAAGCAATACGCTGTGTCATCAAGTCTTATTTTAAACAGAGTAAGGCTTAAAAAAGTTACATTCTATAGCCAGCATTAACTATAATTTGCTATTCACACGAATATTATTTTATTAAGATTTTATGGAAGTAAAGTTACTATATTCCAGACAATTTTATATATTTTTAAGATTCATTATATGTCTTAGAATGACTTCCCCAAGGGCCACCTCTTAAATGAGATTATTAGAAACTTAAGCCCTATATTATGTTGGGGGCAGATTGGAACTTACAGAAATTTTATCTTCCAAAATATAAAATTAATGAAATTATTCTTCAGAATTAGACAGCCTTCTCATAAAAGAGTCAAAAATAGTTTAGAAAATCACCAAAGTTCAACAGATTAAATTCAACTCCTTGTTAGATGTAATTTGTTTATGAACAAAACATTTCAAAATGAAATTTTTTCATGTTAGAATAAAAGGTACTTTTTAGAAGCATATTAAGATAGTATATGTAATTCTGTCGTAACATTTCATATAAAAGTTGTATCTTTCCACTGTGTGAGAAGTCAACTAAGTTTTTATAAAAAGCTCCTGTCCGGATTTGCAAAAACTAATAAAGATTAGATTTTGCAATATTTCAGTATGTGTATTTTGTAAGCAGACTCTATCACATTAAATATTCAGCTTCAGTAAATCTCCATACTACCTGACAACATTTTTAATGTTTCTTTTCTTTCAGGAAGGGGTTTAGAGGGAACAAAACACTGAGGCTGAGTCGTGACCAAGATAAGGAGAGAAGGGGCATTTCTGCTTGTGGGCCTAGGAAGCAAAACTGAAAGTCAACTGAGTTCCTTTATAACTCAGCTGTTAACTTACAAAACTACTTGCATAATGCTCACATTCACTGAGGGACTAAGGGGACATCACAGATTGTTCTATCATATGCATCCACGTCCTGCTCGCAACGTCACTGCTGACATCACAAATATGCTATCGTTGCTGTTAGTGCTGTGTAGGTGATTTTGACTGGTAGCGCCCCCGTGGACAGCAGAGAGGAAACTTGCTGGGTCTTCTGCAGCATCCTCTCACCTCTGGGCCACTCCGGCGCTACATCAGACGATGCTCCCCTGCTAGTCATAGGCTTTTCATGGCCAACTTTTTCAGAATTGAAAGGCCAGATTCTTCCTTGTCTGCTCAACTAAAACCTGTCCACCAGAGGTGACCCCACTGGTGGTTGAAATACGGGTGGCATAGCTTTCAGCATCACAGAAACATGCACGCACCACAGTATGTCAACCAACAGAGGGGTGGTATGGTTCTCTGACTGGAAATGAATGAGGGTTGCAGCCGTGAGAACGTGGATCTTAACCACTAGCCCACCAGGGCTGGCTACCACGGGCATGGAGAATGGCTCCTCCCACCTTGCCTCTTATAAGGGGTGGTTTGTGTGTGTGTTTGTGTGTGTGTGTGTTTCACCCACAACAAAAACACGAATTTAGAAAATTTGGGCAATTTGAGGTAGGATGAAAAGACTATTTACCTGTCTATGATGGCACACATGTCAATGCTGACATTTGCAAAACTTCCTGGCCTCCTTTGTGCCACTTCGTATAAATTTACAAGTTGATCATCCACTTGAATGAGCTGCATGCATCCTTGGAATGAAGGCTGAAGGACAGAGTGACTTGAGTTATTCATCTGGTTCAGAAAACCTGTGAGAGAGAAGAAATGAGAGCGTTAAATTCTGTGAGCAGCATGCTTCACTCAGATCCCTCTGGGTATTTTCCCTGACCACAAACATCGTATTTGACTACTGTGTTTTGTTGCTTTTTGCTGATGTTGTAGTCAATGTAGAAGAATGAAGTCTTTTGAGAAAGTGATATTATCTGAGGGGAAGAAAGTTGAACCCGGGTGAATGTTTGTCTCTGGAGTCTACCGTCTCATATTTTCTCCTTTGACATCTTCTTTCTCACTGTCACATCTCTCTGTCCCTCTGCTGTCGAAGGTTCGCTGCTCCGTTGCCTCACCTGACCCTGTCCTCAAAGATCAGGAAAGAAAACTTGAGACCTTTTCCAGCTAGCCAACTGCCTTCCTTTTATACCTTCAGTATTTACTTCTATTTTCTCATTCCCAAGAGGCCTATTATCAGACGTCAAGAAGGTAAACTTCCTGCCATCAGTTAAGGTGGACTGCTTTTATGGATTAATGTCTAACTCAACCCAAAGAGATATTTGCATTACAAATAATTTCTCAATTTATAAAATACAAAGAAACATTATAAAGAGATAAATTTAGGCATAAGAGTCAGCCATCCTGCTGTGAATACCCATCTTACGTAAGGGCCTAATATGGTACAGGAAGCATAAATGATAAGAAATGAAATTAAAATTAAAAGAGTATGAATAACCAGATAAAAAAGGAGAGTATATACTAGTGGTTGTATTAGGGAACAGAGCATACATATACCAATTTTGAAATGAGACATTAAAAATTTTATTGCAAAATAACTTTAAAATAGCACTACCAATCAATTACCATTATGCCTTTTCAACAGAAATAATTCTCCTTATGCATAGAAAATAATATTTCTTGACCCCATTAAGTGTCTCCAGAAGGTCCCCCAAAGCATCCATTTTTCATATTGTTACCCACACCGAATTCACCTACCAGAGTAAATTTAAACTGTACTAATATTTCTGTTTAAAAATCTGAAGTTATTCACAGATTCATTTCAATCTAATATTATATCTATAGCAAAAAACAGTTGCTATAGAATGGGCTAGGACCAAGATGTGCCATTAATTAGAAAAAAGTGAACTTTTAATACACACTTTAAAAAAAAATTAATCATTAAATGATCTTTAAAACTCCATTTTCTGTTTGACTAGTAATAGTAGTTTAGGACAATAGAAACCTTCTTTCTCCATTTATTAATGGGTTACAATATTTAAAGCTTAATAATTACCATTTGAATCCCCTATAAGGGTTAATTACAGAGGTGTATATCATTTTCCATCAACATAGTACTACATAAAAATAGGATTATAGTTAATTTCTTGACTTAAAAAATAAATATAAGGCTCTATTTCAATGTCAAACATATGGCTTACATATATATATATATTTTTTTTTCTAAGTCACTTTTTTTTTCATTTGCATTGACTTGGTCCCTTCAGAAAATTGGTGATCTTAGATGAGTGGTCTATTTAGACTAGTTGTATGCATACATATGATTTTCAATCTGTTTAATCAAGATAAAATTGAATGGAGTTTAATGTCTAAACTTAGCAGAGGGAAAACAGCCAGCTGTGACTTTAGTGACTGTCCTTAACAAGGCGATCATTTAGTTCTGCTTTTTAAATACTTGAAAGTCTCTAAATATCGACACTAGCTTTGAAATGTTCCAAAATGAGTAGATGCGTTTGTGAGAACAAGACCTTCTCTGAAGCAAGACAGCTGCATAACACAGATCACTAAGGACTGGGTATAATTAAGTTCATAAAACAAGACTTCATCAGTCACTCATAACAATGTCTTGTTTGGCCCTGATGAATTTTGGAGTTTGAAATTGTCAAGTCTTTTCATTTTTCTACATGGCATATAGTCTAGGAGAAGATAATTGTAGGACAAACTACTATATCCATTGAAAATCTAGAGTCTTTTTCCTCTCCTTGCATTATCTTTAACATTTCCAAGAGGGACCCCATTAATCCTTGCCTCTGGGTGTTCACATCCTTTTGTAGTCCCCTTCCACACTGAATTAGGGGTGACCTTCGTGGTCTATAGGAAACAGAGGAAGTGGTGGCAGTGTGTGACTTCCAAGGCCAGTATTCTGCTTGGTCTCGGAGATTGCTAACTCTGAAGAGTCAGCCATAATGCCCTGAAAAATCATGTGGAGAGGCCCATGAGAGTTAATAAACCATGGTTTTAAGCTATTAAATTTTGGGGTGATTTATTATGTATTAATAAGTAAGTAATAAAGAATTTGGTACTGGGAGAGAATTGTAACAAAAATCTAAAAATGTTTCAGTGAGTTATGCACTGGGATGTCCATGTAAGATGGATGGGCTTTAAAAGAACTGTTAGCAGAATCTGATGGCTCTTGAGGAGGTTGTCAGTAACAACTTAAAGGAAAGTAAGGAAAAATATTATCGGAAATGGGAGAAAACTATATCCTTGCTACGTTGCAATGGGAAGTTTAGCAACACTGTTTTCTGTGATAATATAGAAAGAAAAATGTCGTACTTAATAAATTATATAATCTAGCTAAAGAGATTTCCAGGCAGAGTATTGAAGGTGCTGGCTGGCATCTTCTTTCTGTTTCTAGTAGAGAGAAAAGAAGAGAGAAAAGCTAAAGAAAAATTGCTAAATATGAAGAAGCCAGGATTTGAAAATAAAATGTTTCCTCAATTCCCGTCTCTCCAGATGGAAAGAATGCAAAAGCTAAGACCTCCCTTCCAGGCAAAGATCAACTACCAGTAAAACATAATCTAAAGATGACAATGAAGCATGGCTGTCAAATCCATGTTAGGACATGGATTCCAAAATTTATTAGCTGTGTCTCAAAGAACCATTCAGTCAGACAAAAGAACCCTAGGCAACCTATTGGTGTCTTACAGATCCTCTGAGTCAAACAATAGGGGTTTTAATAAGCTTAAGGGCAGTTTTTCCTTAGCGTGTCAGCAGAAGCCCAATGTCAAGGGTTTATCTTTATGAGATTGTGGATGTGGCTTTTGTTTGATAGAGTAAATCTGACTAACATTCATAGGAAGCCCACAACTTTTTAAGAGAACTGTACTAGTGTTATCACCACCAGCTTGGACTGAAAGGGACAGAGATGATAGAAAATGAAATAGGTCTTTAGACCCTAAACTTTCACAGGCAGAAAAATACACAGCTGTAAACACAGGCTACCTTTTATAAAAAAGAGAAGTATGCATCAGAGTGGTAGAACTGAGAACCCAGAGGGCAAAGCCTTGAGCAATGGAGAATCATTTCTAAAAAATAGTAGAACTGAATCCTAATAAAGGTATTTCCAACATGTACCCGACTTATTTTAGAACTGCTATGGACCAGTTACTTCTGTGTGCCTTTTATTTTTCCCCTTTTGAACCAGAGAGTCAAAAGTGGTACTTTATGCCTATCCTAGCATTGTATGTTGGGTGTGTGGGTGGCATAAAGCTTGTTCACAGGTCTTTAGATGAGAAGCTATATTTGAGTAGCTGTACCCGAATGGCTTCCTTTGCTCTTGGACTTCCCCAGGAGCTTCATTTTGGTATGAACTTGGCTTAGATGATGAGTTACTGGATTTTAGGCAAATGCTCTAATGGGATGAAACTTTGGAGGGCCTTTGGGAGGAGATAAGCGTAATTTCATGTGGAAGAGACATGAATATTTGTGTCGCAGAAGATGAACTCTGATGTCCAACCTCCAAGATAGCCATGAATCTTTGCTTCCTATTATTCATACTCTCACGTAGTCCCCTCCCACACTGAATCAGTGCTGACCTGTGGGGCAAATAGAACACTGCAGAAGTGACAGTGTGCATGTGACTTCCAAAGCTTAGTAATAAAAGGCATTAGAGGCTTTACCTTGCTCTCTTGGATCTCTTGCTATGGGGAAGCCAGTCCCTGTGTCATAAGGAACCTCAAGTAGTCTGGTGGAAAGGCACCCATGTGGAGAGGAATTAAGGCTATCACTAACAGCCAGCAGCAACTTGCTAGCCATGTCAGTAAGCCATCTTGGAGTGGCGCCTCCAATCCTAGTCAAGCCTTCAGATGATTGAGGCCCCAAGAAACACATTAACTGTGACCTTATAAGAAACTTCAAGCCAGAACTTCCCAGCCATGTTGCTCCTAAATTACTGGCCCACAGAAAAGGAAGAGATAATATATTAATACTCTGTTGAGCCACTAAATTTTGAGGTAGTTCGCTTGCAGCAATAGATTAATTCAGATTATAACTAACAAATCCTGCTGTCACTTTCTCAAATAGTTTTTAAAATTTGGAAGGCAAAGATTAACAAGAAAATTAGCCTGCAAAGCAGAGTAACTGGTAGAATGTTGACCATTCCCTTGGTTAGCAATAGGTTAAAGGTGTTTGGTCTCTGATACTGAAATTTCTGGTGCTCTATCTCCCTTTGAAATGGAGGCAAACATGTTATTTATTTTCTGCATTTTTTTCTCTTTATGTACAAATACAATATCAATAAAAATACTGGTGTATTAGTGCCTGTGATGCTTTCAGTGATTACTCTAAAGCTCAGGAATTAACCTACTTAACAGATTAATAGCAGGGTGATTTGGAGATCTAAATTCCAGCTGGAATTTTCAGGGTCAGAAATGAATAGATATAAAATGGATAGAGAGTTAATCTTAATTAAAATTTGCCAGGTTAGTAGAAAGATTATATAGAATAGAGAGGAAAATTCTTGTTTGTTTTGGCTTAGAGCTTTAGATTTATTATATCTATGAATTTGGAATAAAAAAGTGTAATATTTACACTTGGGTCCTTGTTACTGGGTTCTGCAATCCGAGAATGTGTCCTAACACCCGCAGTGAATTGCAATCCTGTCAGTCTCAATTGCATCTCACTATCAGTAAGCTGGGAAACTTTCCCCTTTACAGGGTCATTATAATTATGTTACCTAACTGGCATGTTTGAGATTTCTGTTTCAAGACTTAGTACATAAAAACTTCATACTTGATTTGAAGTCCACTCAGTATTTTATTATTCTTGCTGACAAAAGGAACACATGCATTTTCAAGGCTTTAAAAGTTTAACTCAGAAATACATCAGTGAAAAACACCCTGTTATTTGTTTTGACATTAAAATGCCAATCCAAATTGCTGTAAGTTATAATGCTACACTGATGGGACAGAAAAAGTAAACAATGGTCAACAGGGTGGAAAATTTTACATGTCTAAAACCACATGCATACAAGATTTCTCTGCTTATACTTGTAAAGTTGGGAAGTTTGGGAGGTTGGAGAGAGGCTGGTAGAATGTTGTAAGGATGCTAAAAACCGTTTGTTGTCTTCCTTTCAATACAATCTTAGAAGATTGTGCAAAGTGTCTACTAGTCTCTATTGCTTACCCAACCTTCCTGAATGATTCTGCCTGGACGGAATAGGAGTCCAAGCAAGCAGGTGTTAGAGAGGGGCCGGAAGTAAGCCCACTGAAAGCTGGTGCCTGCGCAGTGGGGACAGCCACGCAGCATACTTGCCCGGCATGACTGACTTCAAGATAGGTTGATTGAGCAAATAAATACACATAGTGAAGATAGTAGGAGCCAGGTTCTCATAGTCAGAGAAGGAGGATACAAATGGAAAGAAGCATATCTTGAATGAATCTTGTGGATTTGGATTGAAATTTAATCAATGATTGTGAACTTATGGTTTTCAGTGTATATAGATAGATGTAGAAATAAATCTAGATGGAATTGTGTGTATGCTCAATATACAGATTCCTACCATCCACTGATGATAGTCTTGGAGCAGGGTCAGCCCAGAAGAACCCCTATGGTTCATATCTTAGTTTCTCTAGTGAATAAAACTGAGAGGCCTTCTCTGACCACCAGTTAACTAACACTCCTCCCTCTTAGCTCTCTATCCCCCTTACCTAATTCATTTTTTCTGCATAACACATCATCATCATCTGATATCTTGTGTGTTTGTTTACAGTTTTTTCTCCTTTTACTAGAATGCAAACTCCATGAGACTTTCACTCCTGTTGAATCTTACTTAGAAGGGGCTCAACTTGCCTGTTGAATGAACAAATGGAGGGCCACTGAAGGATTTCGAGCAAGAAAATCACTTGATCAATTGGTGTTATGTTATTATCTCTCTGGTGAAGATAAGAATAGCCTGGTCGAGGGAAAATTGGAAGCGGGATTGTCTTATGAAGAAGTCGTTGGAGAAATTCTAAATTCTCATCTGGAATATGTCGATAAAGCTAATGTAGAGGAAATGAATAAAAGATATTTCACAGGGAGATATGACAGAACTGGCTGATCTATCGGATATGAGTATTGCACAGAGAGGAAGATGACTAGAATGACTCTTTGATTTCTGGCTGAGCAACTAGATAAATGCTTTTGCCTCTACCCATAGAGAGGGACACAGGAAGAACATCAGGTCTTTAAGGAGCGGGATGAAAGGAGCAGGAGAAAGGGCGGTGGGTGGTTTTGATGAGTTCAGAGCCGAGACTTTTCAAGTCTGAGTTACTTGTGGAATATCCAAGATAAAATTTTCAGTCCAACGAGTTACTATTAATGTCAGGACAGCAGCAAAGAGATATCAGAATTTGGGAAAGATTTTTGAGTCGTGCTGTGGAAGGAGAAGAAACTGCATGAAGAAACTGTACAGTGCACTAAGCAAAGAAACCCAAGGCTGGAACTCTAGGATCATCTACATATCGGGGGTAGGATCAGGAAAATAAAGCAGTGAAGAAAACCAAGAAAGAGGTGGAAGAAAAACCAAGAGGGAGGGATATCAAGGAAGTGAAGGAATTATCATCAGCGTGAAAGATCACAGAATCCAAATTATATAAAGCCTTAGGGTTTGACTTGGGTTTACCATTTAGATAAATGGGAAATATAGGGAAACCAAAGAAATGGGTGTGGATAATGAATTGCAGTGTTGAAGGAGCACATGACATGCGGGCCAGCAGAGAGAGAGTAGCAATTCTAGCACTCTATTATCAAATAACGATATACTAACTAATGAAAGGCTAACTTCTTTGGAGGCAATTTTCATGAGCTAATATTAATTATGTAAATTATTTAATATAATCTGTTGGCTTTTTCAAATTTAGTATGCTATTTATATTTATTACATTTATTGTTTATTTATAATGGGTGAGTACAAGGCTAAGAATTTTGCCTCTATCACTTTTTGACCTTGTGTAAATAAATTAAATTCTCTGTTCCTAGTTTGTTTATCTGTAAAACGGGCAAAATTATAATATTCTAGCACAAGAGGTTGTGAAGAATTAGTAAAAATATACCTATAAAGTAAGTGCCTAGAAAATGCCCATAGTATATATCAAAAAGATCTCGCCATCATCATTGAAAGACAGGGTTAATAATACCCAATTCCTGTGGTTTTCATGAACATTCAATAAAATACTATAAGAAAAGCCCTTAGCACACTGACTGGCACTCAGGATGTGCTCAGTAATGGCAGCTCTACTATTATCATTTAATTGCACAACTTTGATTAAATAACATGGCAATTTCTCACACAGAAATATTTTGATATTTGAGAGATTTGTTTTATACTCTAAAGAAAATTAGAAATTCCTTTCTTATTGCACTCATAAATATTCCAATTTTCAAAGCCTACGTATTTTTGAGTACTTTGAGGAGGGAAGACTGCCCTTTTTTATTAGTATTTTTGCATGTGATAAAGGAAAATATGAATATAAACTAGAGTCACAATTATCTGCTTTAAGATGATATGGATAATCCAAAATACTAGGAAATCCAACACAAATTCTCTTAGGCTCTGGAATGTTCCTAAATATTTGATATTCTGGAAATTAACTTCAAGTCAATACAAAGCCAGATTGTGAAGATATATTTTAGGAGCTGCTTTGAAACTCAGTACACAAGAAATGCTTCATTTATAGGACTGGCTCTTGCCTTTGTCACCCTAACACCATTTTTTGGCTTTGATACTTAGAAGGATGCTTGGCCCAAAATAGGAGCCCGTGACCCATCCTTTTTCCTCTTCTTTCTCTTCTTCTTTGTTATGATATTTTTTGTTGATGATGATGGTACTATTACCCTCGATGCCATCTCTTCAATGTTCTGTGCTCAGTATAAAGATGACGCTTTTCTTCTTTTGTAAGAGTGTTCCATGTTCTTCAATGAAGTGTGACATTAGAGTCTGAAGGCAAAATACTTTGAGAATGCTTCAAATTTCACTAACCTGATACTCTCCAAGAATGATAATTTTTTCCCAAAATGCTGACACTATCTATTCTGAGTTACTAAAATTGACTTTTGTTGCATATAAAAATGTGTGTAAATTTTTATCGTCTCAATTTTTTACTATAACGTAAATTCTCTGCTATGAGATAATTTATTTAACATATTTAACATCCAATAACATGTCATAGAAAATTTAGGAAAGAGATAGAAATAATAATCTCTAGAGAATTCCATTTCCTATGATATGACAATGTGAGGAACCTGAAACTTTTCCAGTTCAAAACACCTAGAAATGCTGGATAAAATGTAACACATGTCCTTTAACTTATATATCTAAGAATCCAAAAAGTAGGAGAAGATTTCAGGGGTCAAAGGAAAAGGAAATGCTAAAATTCAGGGTGTCAGATCATGCTGGACTAGTAGTATTCAGAGGGTATTTGCTAATCTTTGTAATGCAGAGGTTTGGACTTTAAAGGCCAAGCAGAATTAGAAATCCAGTGTTGGACTTGTGCGAGCAATAGGAACAACACCCCCATGCCCGCCCCGCCTCCCCACACACACACATACATACACCACACAAAGCCCCAAAATGCTAAAGTCTCAGCTGAAGCAGATACTGGAAAAAATTCGCTAGTCAGCAAAGAGAGATGACAAGGAAATTTGTCTCTCCTTTCCTGCCTAGAAAAAGAAAAAAAAGAAAAATTACGTCCTGAGAATTCATAAGCCACAGGCTTGCTCAGCAAAATTATGGCTTTCAAATTTACCCTGACTATAGGGTGTAATCCCCAAGCCCAGAAATTAAAATAGAAAAAGTGCTTCTAAGCTGCTGTCTTTTGAAGGAAGAGTAAGTCTTCTCTGGATTGACTCTGGAATTACACAATTCCTGAAGGCAGAAACCTGAGAAATTTAAACTCACAATCCAAACATATAAAACACAAGAAAATAAGCCTAATGAACACAATTCAGCAGAAACATATCAGAAAAATTTGGCCCCTCATGAATTTCAGATAAATTTTAGGATTGAGAATATGGTAAACATTCAGAAATTATTTAAAGAAATAAAAAGTGGGATAAAATATATAAGAAAGGAATGAGATAATATTAAAAATAATTAGTCAAATTTGATAAATAACCAAATAGATCCTCCAGGAATGAAAAACATTTTATTGAGATTAAAAATTCATTAGTTGTGTTAAGCAGATGAGACAAAGCTAAGGAATATATCTGTGAACTGAAAGATATATTGGATACCTAGAATATAGTCCAGAAATAACAAGTGATTAAAAATATTAAATATAAATTTTAAAATGTAGAGGAAGAAAATGAGGTCACAATATATTTGACTAAAATTTCAGAAGAAGAGAAAAGAGACAACAATGGAGAAGCAATTCAAAGATAAAATGTCTGAGAATTTTCCAGAACTGATTAAAAACTCAGATTCAGGGAACACAATAATTCCAAACAAAATTTCAAAAAAAATCAATCTACTGCGAGACACAGAATAGTGTAAAAGCAGATGATCAAGGAACATAAAAGTAGCAGGAGACAAGGCAGACGACTCCTAAGGAACAATACTCAAGTAGACAGGAAACTTCCTTACAAGGGAAAACGAAAGGTAGAATACAGTAGAATAATTCATTCCAGGTTCTGAAAGAAAATAATATTCTAATGTAGAATTACATATCGAGCTAAATTATCAAACAAGAAAGAAAGTGAAATTAAGACCTTTTCAGACAAACAAAAACTGAAGCAATTTACCACCAACAGACTCCTTTAAAAACTTCAAAACTAAGGGATACATGTCAAAGAGAAAAGAACTAAGTCCAAAATGAGGAGAAATACAAGAAGGCATAGTAAGAGGAAAAATATGGCAAACGTGAAAAAATCTAAAAATACATTGACTACATAAAAATAAAATTATAAAAGTGATAATGACTAACATAGAAGTTCAAAAAAGAGGCGGAACTAAAATGCAGGACAAAAGTAGGATATAGGATGGTAGGAGATGACCAGAGTTACATTATGCCAAGTCTTATGGACAGAATTATGTTCTCCCAAAATTCATATGTTAAAGCCTTAACTCCCAGTGTGACTGTATTTGAAGAGAGAGCCCTCAAGGAGGTAATTAAGGTTAAATAAGGTCATAAGGGTGGGCCCTGATGCCATAGGACTGGTATCCTTATAAGAAGAGGAAGAGACACCAGATCTCTCTCCCAAGTGCCCAGATGATGTGAGGACATAGCAAGAAGGTGGCCATCTGCAAGGTAGGAAGACAGGTGTCATCAGAAACCAACCCTGGCACCCTGATCATGGATTTCCAGCCTCCAGAACTGTGAGGAAAAAAATAAGTTTCTGTTGCTTAAGCAACCCAGTCTGTGTTATTTTGTTCTGGTGGTCTGAGCAGACTAAGACACCAAATTTCTTTCATAGTTCAGGATAAAGATCGAGGTGTTAAGTTACTTTGGACTTCGATAAACATTTATTTGCTGAATGAAAAATTATAAGGATAATCCCTAAAATAGGAAATATGAAGTATATATATTTTAAAGCAATGGTGGGGGTAATATGTATATATTTAAATATTTGATCAAGCAGAAGGAAGGAAAAAAGAAGGAATAAAAGGAACACAGAAAAAGCAGGAACAAAAGCAAAGTGGTAGAAATATAGCCAAGTATAGCAACACAGTCATGCATCACTTACAATACCATAGGTTCTGAGAAATACGTTGTTAGGTGATTTCATCATTGTGCGAACATCATAGAGTACACTTACACAAACCTAGTTGGTATAGCCTACTACACACCTAGGCTATAAGGTACTAATCTTATGGGACCACCATTATATATGTGATCTCTCATTGGCCAAAACATCTTTATGTGGTGCACAGCTGTAGTTAAAATTGATTTTAACAATGCTGAGCATACCACACTGAAAAGATAAATTGTACCATCAGATTTTTAAAAAAATTTAGTGGGGACTGGCCCCGTGGCCAAGTGGTTAAGTTTGCAAGCTCCGCTACAGGCGGCCCAGTGTTTCGTTGGTTTGAATCCTGGGCGTGGACATGGCACTGCTCATCAAACCATGCTGAGGCAGCGTCCCACATGCCACAGCTAGAAGGACCCACAACGAAGAATATACAACTATGTATGGGGGGGCTTCGGGGAGAAAAAGGAAAAAAAAAACAATTAAATAAAAATTAAAAAAAAATTTAGCAATAGACTATATTTAAGAAGCACGTCTAAAACGTAGGAACCAAGAAGAGTTCAAAGTAAAACAACTGAAAAAGATAAGAAAGGCAAATACAAATTTTAAAAACCTGGTGTGGCAACAATGACGTTAATAGACAACCTTAGAGATATAGTTCAAAAATATTGATATAACTTATAGCATTGACAATAGCATTCCATGTGTGGCAGCACAGACTCCATAGCGAGCATGTCCGAGTTTGATCCTGCTTATTCTAGTTTACCATTTATGTTTCACTAAACTCCTTAAAAATTGTGCCTCCCAGTTTTTCCTCATCTCTAAAATAGAGAAAATAATGGTAGCTCTCTTATAGTATTATTTTGAGGATGCCCCGAGTAAACACATGTAAAGTTAGCAAGCATATAGTCTGGAACACAGTAAGACACTCAGCGTTACCAAGGAGGATGAAGTGGCAAAATATATAAGATAAAACCAAAAACAAATGAAGAAACAGGCATTCTGATGGCTAAAGATGGTTAATATATAACAATAAAGGTAAAATTCACTAGAAAGTTATAAATATTCTCAATATGTCTGCACCTAATGACATAGCATTCAAATAGATACATTTTCAAGAAATTCAAGAAGTACTCCCGCAAGAAAATCGTCTGGCATGAGCGTCCCCTTGCCCCCAGTCCTAGGCCCCTTTCCCAAGTGCTTTGGCAGCACCCAGCGCAGGAGTTATGGTGCAGTCTCCTATTATGCAGATCGTTGTATGTACACACATTTCTGTGGAAGGTGATAGAAGCAGTCATCAATTTCTCATAAATATCTATGAATCGCAAGCAGACAAAAACTTCTGGCTCAGGGGACTTGGTAAATCGACCATAGTTCTACCTCCTCTGTCTCTGAAAACTCACCAAGATAACAAGAAATCAATAAAAAAGTATAAACTCCATAATGTCACAGAAATTAGAATATAATGATTGGTGAGAGATTTCAACAAACTTTTAAAAGAGAATGAGGTCAATGAGGAGTGAAAACAGAGATGGTGATAGAGAAAAAGTACGTAAGCACCTGTGGAGAGAAACACCTATGAGAAGTGACCAGGCTGCAGGGTTGAACCCCGGAAAGACTCAAAACCCAGAGGTACAATGTCTCATGAAAAAGGCTGAAGGTGGTACCATCCCTCCCAGTCCCCTAAAAGACTACGTGAGCAATGCTCTGAGAAGCGCCGCTGGGCACCTGAGCTGGAGTCACTCATTGATGGGGGAAGGCGTGTGTGAAATTGTGAGACTCAAAATGGGAGGTTGGCTAGCATTACTGCAAGTTACACGGTGGAATTCCTTTCCATGCTTCCAGAACTCAGCCAGAGACGACTGGATTCTCCTCTGGAGAAACAAACAGACTCTAAAACACACTTCAGGGTGCAATGAAAGGGTCATATCATTGTCACTGATCATTTGATAAAGCCATCAGTTAACAAGCTTCACCCCGAGACAAATATCCCTTCAAGGCGGTCCATTGTCTAACGTGCACACGGCTGTACATGAGTGATTCACAGGCCTTGTCAAAATTGTGAAAAAAACCCCACTGATTTGAAATGAATGCATTGGTGACTGAGATTTGAAGATACACATTAAAACTGTGGTGAGGGGAAAATGTAAGTATCCATTGAGATCTATAAATAAATTACTTTTTACCAGTAACAGTTGAAAAACCGTGTTACAAATAGAAAAAATAGACATTTAGCCATTTAATTGAACTCCTAAAGGGCCAAATTTCTTCATGAGAAGGCTATCACATTAACAGTTTTTCACCTCCCTGGTCATATTTTTGGGAAATAGGGATAAAACCTGCTCATGTTTGAGTAAGGGGAAAAATTGATAAAATTTGAATTACAGGCTGAAGTTTTACAGATTCCGAGCTAAATGCAGCCTATTGGACTATTTGAGATTCATCTCTGTGAAATGAGTTTTATTGTCAGTATGGCTTTTCATTATTCACACTAAACTCCCACCACCTGCTAGAAAGACACATAAAACAAATGATTTCGCAGGCTGTGTTTGCTTTCTTGTGATGAACGAATCCATCCCAAGTCGTCTTTTTGGAATCATAAGTGAAATATTGGCACTTTATATTTTAAAAATGTTTATTCTATCTCCAGTGTATATCTTCTTCTGTATATAAAAGTTTGTGCCAAAGAAAATATGATTCTTTCCTAAGCCAAAAACGAAAAAAACCAAAAAACCAGGGCTTGAGTACAATAAACTAAAATGCTCGCTGTTCTGGCTCTCCATGATTAACAAGCACGGCTATTCAATTCGGGTACTATGACCTACACTTTATAATATAAACACTAGTGAATTCAAGGACATTTCTGGCCATAATGTCACCTATTTACTGCCATGCCTAGAAACAGCTCGAGAGAATGATACTTTTGTCAAATCCAGAAGTCTCCTTTATGAAGTAATAATTACTCTCAAATAACATTTCAATGCTCTAATAATTATATATTAAAACAATAAGACATACCTTGTTCTTTTGGGATTAATGTCTCAAAATAACAAACCAGTAAAAGAAATTCCCCCTACATTTGCAGTATAGAATATGAAAATATCACACAAATTTTTAGAGTTGTAGTTATTTTTGCATATACCTCAAATTTATGGTAAAATGGTAGGTTTTACAAATTAATACTACAATGACTTTTCTTGGGAAAGAAATCTGGTAAAACAGACTTTGTGTGTGTGTGTGTGTGTGAGAGGAAGATTGGCCCTGAGCTAATATCTATTGCCAGTCATCCTCTTTTTGCTTGAGGAAGGTTGTCGCTGAGCTAACATCCGTGCCCATCTTCCTCTGCTTTATGTGGGACGCCTACCACAGCATGGCCTGACGAGTAGTGCTAGGTCTGCGCCCAGGATCTGAACCTGCGAACCCTGGGCCGCCAAAGTGGAGCATGTGAACTTAACCACTACCATACCGAGCTGTCCCAGACATATTTTGATAATATGAAAATCACAGAAAACATATTAGCAACTTTGAGCCTGACCATTTTGAATGCTGTAAAATTGGCATCCTGGGTTAAAAACACCATCGAGGGGTTAAGAACGGTTAGCACATTCTTCATCTTTTCTCAGTAAGGTTTCTCTGATCAGTTAGATTGGAATATTGTGATTGAATATATGGATGTATGAAAGGAAGAATGTGAACCAGTGGGGGCTTGGTCAGCAAAGAAAGTGTAGAAGAAAAGGGAGCCTCAGAGGAAGTGAAGATATGGCCCAGCAAGCAGTGGCTGCGGACAGGGAGATCTGCCAAGGAGTTGGAGTATGGGCTTCCCATGGCCTGGACCACTACCGTGTAGAGGTGAGTGGAGTCTTAGCTAGTCTCTCAAGTGTTCTGGTCCCTGTTGCATGGTGAAGATGCTTGCAGCAGGCTCCTTAACTTTAAGCCATTGAAGAAAAAATCATACATCTAGCTGGAGCATCCTTCCCTTTAATGTTCAGGGAGGATAAAATCTCTTAGTATTAATTCTGTTATTCAAAACAGTTAGAGATGCAGATTAAATGTCATAATTCATAAAAGATAGGGTTGAGCATTGAGTGCTACCGAATTACTTACTAAATGACATAAGACTGTTCTATTTCTCTCGACTTCTGATAAGAGTGGGAAAAAAAGTTCCTGGGTTACAGCTCAGGAAAGAATGACTGAGCACAACAATTTAAACTGAGGAAAACTCTGATAGGAGCCAAACAGAAATAAGATGAAATGTTTCCAAATGAAAATGCCCAAAGTCACATTAAAACATGGCTGGGAAGGCCAGGGTCTGTCCTTTAAGTGGTCTCTCAAGGCGACATTCATCATCTTACAGTTATAGTTACCAGACACCATGGGAAACTGTTCTTGCTCCAATAGGCTCAGAAGATTCACTTTGTCAGCATCCCAAAGCTGGATTTATATCGCAGGGGCAAGAGCGCATCAGCTAAGTTTAGGGAAATGTTTGTTTATTAACGTATTAAAATGAGAACTGTAGCCACACTGTGGACTGCCAGCTTGAGCAGCTTTCCCCCTGCAGGCAGGGAGGATGTGTCAGATGTTCTAGCCTATTGTCAGCTGTGTTGTGGGGAATGCTGGAGATGGAGAGCCGCATCCTTGCTCTCAAAGCCGCTGTGGGAACTACAGCACCTGCCATCCACGGCAAGTTCTCTTAGGCAATGGGGATTTAGAGACAGTGTTTACACTACTTTGTTCATTTATGAACAGTACAATACATCCATTTCCCATATATATTTAAATACACATACATACAATACTATATACACTTCATTAAAATGTGTAACAAAATACACACTCTCATGCACACACACAGAGTGTGCACTTATGAGTGAGCAAGCCTGGAGAAGTTTCCAGAGAGAACAAACTAGCCCAATATTTCTTATATCAAACGAGCAACACTTGGGTTTAATCGTGAAGTGATTAACATGATCAAAATAATTAATATAACCATGCCATGATCAAATATTTTGCTCTAAATGTGTTTCGTTAATGTAACATTTATTACTAAGATTATTGATTTGCAAAAAGAATGTCTGTTTAAGATTTATATCTGAAAATATCTGTGAAAACACAAGCGTTCTCTAACTTTATCAAAGAGCCAGCCCCGGTGGTCTAGTAGTTAAGATTGGGCACTCTCACCACCACGGCCTGGGGTCTTTTCCTGGTCAGGGAAGCAGACCACCCATCTGTCAGTTGTCCACACTGTGGTTGGCTGCGTGTTGCTGCGATGCTGAAAGCTGTGCCACCAGTATTTCAAATACCAGCAGGATCACCCATAGTGCACAGGTTTTGGAAGAGCTTCCAGGGAAGACAGACTAAGAAGAAGGACCTGGCCACACACTTCCCCAAAACACTGGCCATGAAAACTCTGTGAATCGCAGCGGAGCACCATCTGATACAGCGGCAGAAGGTGAGAGTGCAGAAGACCAGGCAGAGCTCAGCTGTATTTCTGCTGTACGCTGGGTCCTAGGCGACAGAATCCACTTGACAACAGCAACAACAAAATTTTACCAAGCATACTCTTGAGGCCCACAGTCATTGTTCTGTAAATCTAGGAGATCTTTGTAATCTGCAGCCTCCACAACACTCCAAAGAAATTCAGTCAAGAAAAGACATACAAAAGTGATAAAACAAGTCATCAAACAAAAATGTCAATTTTCATGAACTTCAAAACACAGAAAAATTAAAGGCCTCCTGTAGAGTCAAAGCAAAGGCTAAGAGTTAAAGTAAATGTAATAACACTTTTTTTATTATTCACAAGACTGTGTATCGTATACAAACTGAAGAAAAGTCAATAGCGGTACATAAAATGCCCAACTTAGAAAAGTGAGCTGTAATTTCTTGGGAAATTAAATCGGACCTCTACTCAGAATATCACCCTCATAAATTTGTAGTGGTTAAATTCCACCACAAAAACGATACACAAAAGTAGCTCGCCCAGTTAATTGCAAATCCTCATAATATATATCCCTCCAGATTTTAAAACAATATTGATTTACTGATATCTTAATTTCAGAAATGAGTCTTCATATTAGTACCCACATTTAAGCAATGAGAGGGTGTCTGGATTGGATTAAATCCCCTTTGTAATGTGAGTTCCCAGTGTTAAAGTTGAGAACACCCTAGAATATTTTTATCTACCCATTCATTCATCATCAGTTGCAGCACAAAAACTCTAGCTATGTTCCTCTGATATTGAGCTAGATAAGGTCAAAATCAAAAAATCATATACAGTATTTATTAAGCCATGCTCTCAGGAAAAACTTTATTAAATTCACAACCAACTGGTAACTAGTGAGAAAGATCAAGTTTGGGGGAGGGATAATGAGTCTGGTTCTGCATATGCTCAATTTGAAGGGCTGTGAGATGTTTGGGAAAAGACATCCAATCAGAAGTTGGAAATAAAGTCACAAAAAGGAGAGAGAGAAAGAATACACTAAATCAGTCAGAGCAAGTCTTTGCTTTTTTTCAAATTAAGAAATATTGTTAGAAAGTATTGTCTCTACGCCAGCCAAGTGAGTGTGTTTCACCTAATTGCAATAAGGCATTCCCTCCTTTGTGCTACTTCTGTGCCTTTCACAAGTTTTGTACTTTAATGTATTCATTTTCATTTCAATAACTGCATCTTTACAGAAGGAAGGAACTGAGACCTAGTTATTTGGCGCCCTACACATGGTAGGTGTTTACTAATTATTTGTAAGTAAATTGTTTGAGTTGAGAGAGATGTCAGCTCCATTTCTTTTGGGTGTTTCAGCAATCTGAGAAGAACACAATACTCCTACAGCTGAAAGAGACCTTAGAAAGACAAGATGGACAACAGCAACTGTGGGAAAATCACCTCAGAAGAACCGTGCAGTGGACACAAATCTGCTCTTATCTCAATGAAGACTCCAGAACTAGAGAGGTGAAGTGATCTGCCCCAGGGTCACGGCTAACTAGAGCTGCTCCAGATCTCACTCGTGCTCCCTGCAGCTCTGAGGGGGCAGTGGGGTAAAGAGCAGAGCAGGACACAGGGGGTGAGCGTTTAATCATTTCTTCTAGCGGGTCGGCAGAAATGGCCTCACTTAGGAAGTTTCTCAAAATATTAGACACCCTTACATTCAAAATAAGTACAAAGCACAAAAGAGCTAAAGTAAAAGTTTCCAGTTTAGCCATTATTTGCATTAAAGAGAGAGAGAGAAACAAAAACTTGACATTCCTCACAGTATCTTTCTGGATGAGCTGTTTGTTGTTTACTCGAGAAATGTTCTCAATCTTCTTCCATATTGAGGGTAGGCCAGCTTTTTGTAAAGGCTGAACAGGTCAGATACTTGCTTGTCCAGGCTTCTGTGCAGCTAGCATGGTGCATATGATGCAATCATGATTAATAAGATCCAAAAGAAAATCTGTTAGGGGATTCTGGTAGCCTACATCTCACTAAGGGGGTGTGTGTATGTGTGTGTTAGAGAGAGAGAGACTTTTCCTTGCCTTTGTGTAGTTGTGAGAACAACTGTGTCAGGAAAGACCTGACTGCAGGGGCCGGAGCTTGAAGGATGACAGAGTGAAAAATAAAGCGCCTAGTGCCGGCGGCCCATAGAATCAGCCACATCTGAAACCCCTTCCCTCAGCCTTCTCATTAGGTGAAATAATAATGACAATTTAAGATTCATTATTGTTTAAGCCAGTGCTTGTGAGTATTCTGTTACCTGAAGCCAAAAGCATTATAACTGGCACAATCATCCATCTTAAGAACAGCCGAATGAGGGTGGGTGAATTTCTCCACTCACTGAATGTGTTTTGCCTTTTCTATTGTATGGATGAGTTACATGACAGCACAGGAGAATCTGGCTTCCTACTTCTGAGTTCTGCTTATTTAATATTATTCCGTCCTTTAATTACGTACTGGGTCATGCTGGGACTAGCCTTCCAGCAATTGTAAAAGTTGTTTTTACAGAATCAATTAGAACTTCTATTTCTAGGCATTCCTGATCTTGTTGCCATCTGGTCATACAACCTTTGCCCTGCTGTGACACTACAGAATGGCCAAAGGCAGAGGAAACAATAGCAGCCAAATGCTAATTTTCAGTCAACTAGTTCTTGTTTTTCTGCCAACATAGAGGTGCAGCTTAGAACTAGGAATTCCCCGCAATAATACGTGACCATATTTCCCTACAAATATACATCTTGTCAGTGAGACAAAATGCATTTTACTTTTGAAATAAATTGAAAGGAGAAAGTTGGTCTTTATGAAAGACTAATTGAAACAATGAGTTGGGGAGGGTTTGCCATGTATCAAACAAACATCAGCCATAAATTTTAGTAAATCATCTTGTTTAATGATACAATGATAAATTGACACTCAAACTTCTGACGTCTCAAGATACATAAATAATTCTGTGTTCAACAATTAGAGAATATACAGTCTTCTCCAGAAAACATGGAACCTTGTATAAAAACTGGCTACATAATGCAAGTCTCTCAACAAATTTCTGTGAATATCTCTGACCGTATTGCAATTACATAGAAATCGCTAAAAAAACACAGTGTGTGTGCATACAAAATTTTGAAATTCATTTTTAAATACCATATGGACTATAAAATCATAATGGATATTAAAAGATAACTGAACATTACTACACAATAATGACAATACTATGTAACAAAATGTATGAGATACAGCTAAAGAGGACCTTTCAGTGAAATCAATAGCTTTAAATCTTATATTAAAAATAAAGAATAAAATAGCAGTTGAGCAGTCATCTTAATAAGTAACAAAAAGAAATAAAAAGTAAAAATACAAAGAAAGTAGAAAAAAGGAATAGATTCTAATGATATAGAACACAAAGATGAGAGGAATCAGGGAGTCTAAGAACTTGTTCTTTGAAAGATAAATAATGTAGACAAATGCCTGTTGGGAATGATAAGGACAAAAACGGAGAGGGTTAAAGTGGGGGCAAGATTTTGGATTCATTCAACATTAAGAAGATAATGAGAGGGGCCAGCCTGGTGGCATAGTGGTTAAGTTGGCATGCTTCGCTTTGGTGGCCGAGGGTTCACAGGTTCAGATCCCAAGAACAGACCTACACACTGCTTGTCAAGCCAGGCTGCAGTGACATCCCACATACAAAATAGAGGAAGATTGGCACAGATGTTAGCTCAGGGACAATCTTCCTTAACCAAAAAGAGGAAAATTGGCAACATTCCTTAAGTGAAAAGAGGAAGATTGGCAGCAGATCTTGGCTCACGGCCAATCTTTCTCACAAAAAAAAAAAGAAGAAGAAGAAGATAATGAGAATGCTATGAACAAATTTGTGCCAAAATTTTGGAAACTTAATAAAACAGATACAAACTCTACAAAGAATAGAATATCTGAATAGCACTATAACCATTGCACTAATTGAGTCAGTCATTAAAAGTCTTCTCTCCAAAAGCTCCATATGATAGTATAGGTGAATTTTGCCAATATTTCAAACTCATTCCAATCTTACAGCAACAGCAAACAGAGGAGGAAGAAAGAAAGAAAGAATTCCTCCTCAATTCATTTTTGTGAATATTTTAAACTGTGACAGGGAGTATACGAGAAAATTTAAGGCCAAACTTACTCATACAAGAATTCAGACAAATTTAAGAGTTAAAAAAAGTACTATAGTATGTTCATTTTTATTAATGTCAAGTCAGTTATTCAGACCAACTATTCAGCTGATTAAAAAAATAACAACTAAGATTATTTGGGGAAAAAAGTGTATTTAAACATATATACATAGATATATATACAGGCATATACATATTCCTCACATATGTATATGTATATGAAATTGGTAGCTGAAACCCAGACAGTGTACTGAACATCAAAGCTGCTATTGAAGTGAGGACACTTCCTATTCCCAGCAAATCTAGACTTCATTTTGGCAAATTATGCAAAAGGCAGAAGTCAAGGACTCAAGCTTAACAAATTGTGGGGAATCAATTGGAGACCCTCTGCGCATCAAGCTAGGATTCTTCAAAATTCATACCTCCAGGGTAAAGGTGAACTAAAATTTAACTCCTCATTCCCCACCCTCAGGGGACTTTGGAGAAGGATGCCTTGGTTCTGAGCAAAGGAGAGAAAAAAGAAAATGGTAAATATCCTTTATTAAGAAGTCTGGGTCATACGGATTTGGGTCCAAGAACCTCAAGACATAAGCTTGGTTAAAGATGGTCCTCTAAAATAACGATTGTGACTCCACATGCCCAGGAGAATTCTGATGAAGGAAAGGACTCCACTATAGACTTCCAAGAATTCACATAAAGAATTTATTTGAGGATAATAAGAACAGAATAAAAAAATAGTCAAATATTCAAGAAAAGGGAATAAGGGCAAGCAGAAATAAAGTGGTAAATAATTCAGGTATTGGAAGCACCAGCTACAGATTAGTATATTTTCAGACACACAAAAATCAAGTCACCCTAAGTAGATGAACTTCTAAAGGAGTGTGTTTAGTTTTGAGATGCTCAAGAGAATAGTGAGCAAAGAAATTGGCAAATATGTTGATAAATCTATACAAATAATAAATTGTAAAAAAAAATATTGCAATATCAATGCTGGCAAGGACATGGAGCAAGAGGAACTCTCATTCATTGCTAGTGGGAGTGAAAATGATATAGCCACTTTGGAAGACAGTTTGGTGGTTTCTTACAAAAATAGACATACTCTTCCATATGATACAGAAATTGTGCTCCTTGGTATTTAACCAAAGGGATTGAAAACCTATGTCACGCGAAAACCTGCACATGGGTGTTTATAACAGTTTAATTCATAATTGTCAAAACTTAGAGGCAACCAAGATGTCCTACAATAGGTGAGTGGCTAAATAAACTGTGGTACACCCAGAGAATGAAATATTATTTATTGTTAAAAATAAATGAGTTATCAAGCTATGAAAAGACATAGAAAAAATTTAAATGCATATTACTAAGTGAAAGAAGCCAATCTGAAAAGGCTACATACTGTATGATTCCAGCTATACGACATTTTGAAAAAGGCAAACTGGAGACAGTCAAAAGAGCAGTGGTTGCCAGGGTTGGGGGACGAGCAAAGGAATGAGTAGGCATAGCACAGAGGATTTTTAGGGCAGTGAAAATACTCGGGATGCTACCATAATGATGGATACGTATAATTGTACATTTGTCCACACCCGTAGAATGTGCAACACCAAGAGTAATGTAAACTATGGACTTTGGGTGATTGTTGTGTGTCAGTGCAGATTCATCAATTGTGACAAATGCACCAGCTGGTGGTGGATGTTGATAATGGACAAGGCTATGCACATGTAGGGGGAAGGGCATATATGGGAAGTCTATGTACTTTCGCATTAATTATATCGTGGCCCCAAAAAGTGCTCTAAAACAATAAAGCCTTAATACAAAAAATTCTTGAAAAGAACAGTTAAAAAATTCTCCTCCTCATCATAATATCTTGTGGAGCTAAAATATAGAATTAATGTTTATTACACTCCATCATGTAAATCTGGAAGGTGTTTGAAAGTCCTTGAAGTGTCTGAGGGCTTGGTAAAGATACTGATTAACTTTATACTTCAACAAATTAAACACATATGTTTAAATTTCTAGGGTAACCACTAAAATAATAGAAATAGAAGTTATAACTTTTAAACAGGGGAAATGGAATGCTAGAAAATATTCACTTATTCATCAATTAAGATATTTATCTGACAAATATAATTTTGTGTGATAGCAGCTAGAAATGATAGAAGATGGACTTTACATGTTTCCATTCATATGAATTTCAGAAACAGGAAAAACTAAATAATATTTTGCTTAGAAAGATATGTCTAAAGTAAAAAATGGGACAAATTATCTCAAATTCAGAGTAGTGTTCGTGTCTGGGGAAAGAAGCCTTAGGGGAGGGGCAAGCAGGACACATCTAACTGGGTCACGGTTACAAGAGTATTCTTTACTTTCAAACATATGCGTTTTTTAACATACTTTTATGTTCCTATGATATATATCAAAACAAACCATTTTAAAGTGTTAAATGATTTTTAACATGGAGAGAAATATTTTTAAGCAGCTGGAATTGAAGAAGTGAAATAGTCCCATGAAGTCACATCTTCCATTAGCACATAAGGATGGTCATTCGTAAACTAATGAACATTGTTCTGAATTTCATGATTTATAATGTAAAGCTCAAACAGAATGAGGCAAGGCAGCATCTATTACAATTCTTCAACATGATCTAGGGAGAAATTGAGTCCCTGTTAACACCAGAAAAAGGTAAATATATGAAATGCCATAGCACTTTGACAGTTTACATATTATCATATATATATGTAATTATATGAGTAATTATATATAAATATAGATATAACTTTCCAACTGTTCAATATGTACATGGAAATAACAAAACTAGCAAAATTTGGAAATATTAAACATGGATGCTCATTTCCAATAACACTTATTATTCAAGTGCTTGAGATCTTAATCCACGTGCTTCTTAAGAGCATATGGAATAGTTTATATAGGCAAATAGAAGACAATGTAAGCTTTCAATCTGATTACAGTATTTGACAACAGAGAATATTCATATACTCTGTTAATCCAGAAAAAGGGAAGGCAAAACTACTAAAATCCTGTTTGTTGTGCACTTGTTTCCTACAAATTTCTTTTTCACTGAAATTCTACAAGTTATTATATAAACTGAGCAAAGTAGAGACCTAACTAGCATATATCAGCTGGTGGCAGGAATGAGTGTGGTCTGTATAACCGAAAAAGGTTATTTAAAGATTCATGTGTTTTCAATGTCAGAAAAGGCACATCCAAGGTGAAAGCAGCTCTCTGAAATTGCACATGCTAGAGGCAGTTTCCAGAAACTTGGCATTGGAAAATTGAGCCTAAATAGATGAAGAATTGCTGGCACACTTACTTTTTGTATATTTCCCTGAAACTCTATGGATACTATAAAATAAAATTGGATGTTAATAGAAAATAGAAAAACAATGGACAGGCAATTGGATTGGAAATGACTCTAAGACTGAGTTGATATACAATATATGCTTTAACAAATGGTCTATCAGAGTCAGTGGCAGCTAAGTCATAGAAGTCAATCTGGATTCATGAATTTGAAGTCCAACTGTGCAAAGAAAATATCTTTGAAGAAGAGTGTGGTGTCAGAGAAACAAAATGCAAACAAAAAAGATGCAAATGATCAGTAAACTGTGTACCTCTTTTTATATGCACTGAAAAATAATGGTCACATTCTCTTTAAAAATGGGTATACTAATACAATAGTTATTGATAACACCAGGAGTAAAGAATGTTCAACATTTCCTTAGGGGATGCAGCGGTTTTAAATTATAGCTGTAATTTGCGTCAATCCTCCTCCCATGGAGAGCTGTGGTCTATGTTTCTTCCCCTGGAATCTGGGTGGCCTGATGATCATTATGGCCAATAGAGCACAGTGGAAGTGACAACATATGACTTCCAAGGCTAGGACTTAAAAGATCATGCAGCTTACTTGTTTACTGGAAATACTCACTCCAGGAGCCTTGTGCTGTTATGTACAAGGTCTGACCACTCTGAGGCTGCCTGGATGGAGAGGTCACATATGGGGCCTCCAGCCTGCAGTACCGGCTGAACACATCCTTCAGCTATCCTGGCCCAGGTCCCAGACACAAGAGTGAAGAAGCTGGCAGGAGAGTCCAGCTCCCAGATAATTAGAGTTACCCTTCAGCCATTCCAGTCATGCTAGCTGTGCCTGTGACATCATGGAGCAGAGATGAGCGGTCCCTGCTGTTCCCTATCTGAATTCCTGACTCACAGAATCTGAGATCATAACAAACAAGGTGAATTGTCTTACCCAGAAAGTTTTGTGATTGTTTACAACTGAGTGATACATATCCAGAATAAGTGACTAGGCTGTAAAGATGGAATTAATTTAGGACAAGTTATTAGTGAAAACATAAAGCATACCTATTGTCTAATACGATATGATTTAAGAGTTAAGTTATACATGGCATAGATTGGATTCCTAGAAATCCCTGGAAAAGCAAGAACAAAACGGGCAGATCAAATAAGGGAACACACTGATGAAAAGTCAAAGCACGTGCACAAGACAGGGAAGACTAACCTAACATTAAATTTTCAGTGTTCATATAGTAAGAGCCTTTAACATTCATGATTGTCAGAAAATCAGGGACTATACTAGCTTAAGGTACGTTTCAGAACAGATGAGAAAATATCAGGTACTCAAAAAGATCCTGCATCCTAAATAAAAAATTTTCACAACTAATCTTTCTTTGGTTCCTAAATCTTAGTTCTGTTTATTTATTTATTTTTAAATTACATGGTCGAGCGCTCTGAACTTTCTTGGCTTTCTGCAGCTTTAGCCTTTACCTCTGTGAGCTCCCTCACCCTTCCTTGTTTGGCATAATATAACCTTTGCCCCTTGTTTTGGGCTCCCTGACCCTCAGTTGGAAAGTCTTCCTAATGATGAATTTAATCCCCTAGTAATGGCCAAGAAAACCATTTATCTCCTCTGACTCCTTTGTTCCCACCTATCCTTTTTTTGGTAGAATTTTGTTGACTCGGCCCTAATCTTATCTCTGCTGATTTCACCTTTTAGGGACAGCTGAGAATCCGTTGGAGTTTCCAGTTATTACACAAAATTGATAAATAACCATGAACACAGAGTGGTCATGGAGACAATAGAAGAGCTACAATATGATATCTGCACTCTTTCTTCTCACAATGAAAGAACTCTCCCCGACAGAGGGAATCTGGTAAACTAAGAGGTAGGGAAAATGGAAAAAGCTCCATGACTACCTTATAGAGAGACGTTTTAGGCAATTGAATCAGCAGCGAAGGAAGAAAAGAGCCTAATAGTTTCAGTTATAGACGAATACTGCAAAACGTCTCACATCTTTAAAGACAGGGACTGTTATAGCCAACATAACGGTTGGAGAAGGAATTAAAAGTTTCATTCCAAATATGCAACTCAGAGGAGAAATTTCAGAAGGGAAAAAAAAATCATATATTAAGACCACAGTGCCCAACTTTAAGAGACATTAGGACATTGAAATCTAATAAAAATAATTCAATTATTGATTAAGTGTCAAGATATGGACTTAATATTGTTGAACCACAAGACACAGGATCAAAGTTAAACAGTTTATGTAAGAGTTTTGGAAGATGCTAACTGGATATATGAACATGCATAAATAAACTAGGTCAAAGGCTCTAAGCCACATATAAATGAATATTAATAGTGCTACATCGTAATATTCTAGAGTTGTTATGAGTTTTGGAAAGAACCATATGTCTTTCTCTTTTTTTCTTCTCTCCAAAGCCCTCCAGTACATAGTTGTGTATTCTAGTTGTGATTGCCTCTGGTTGTGCTATGTGGGATGCCACCTCAGCATGGCCTGATGAGCAGTGCCATGTCCATGCCCAGGATCCGAACCTGTGAAACCCTGGGCCGTGGAAGTGGAGTGCGCGAACTTAACCACTCAGCCACAGGGCTGGCCCCATATATCTTTAATATATAGTTGTTGTTGTGTGCCAAGCACTCATTTAGGATCTGAGGACATGAAAGTGAACAAAATAGAGTTGTTTACATTTTAAATAGGACAGTCAGGGAGGGCCTCATCAGGAAGGTGACATTTGGACAAAGACTTGAAGAGCAGACAGGCAGACATGTGGACAGGTAGAAGAGCATTCCAGGCAGAGGGAACAGCAAGTGCAAAGATCCTGGGGCAACACTGTTCCTAGCATACTGGAAGAAGAGTATAGCTGAAGTGGAGAAAATAGTAGGAAATGAGTCAAAGAGTTTCCAAAGACCTATGAATAGGACTGTGAAGGCTGTTTCAAGGACCATGACTTCTTCAGCAGTGAAATGGTAAGCAGTGAAAGACTGTGAGGAGAGGATGGCATGATCTGGCTTGCATTTTAGAAGTACGATTCTGACTATCGTGATGAGGCAGACTGCAGGGGAGCAAAGGTGAAAGTGGGGAGACCTTTAGGAAGACGATTACAGTAACCAATGGGAGAGTGTGGTGGCTCAGAACAGCGGGGCTGCAGAGTTTTCACAACAGCATAGAGCCAACAGGATTTGCCTGACGGATTGAAGTTGAAGAGAGACTCAAGGATAACTCCAAGGATTTTGGTCTGAGCAATCAGAAGAACAGTATGGCCATTTATGCAGATGAGAGAGACTGAAATAGAAGTTTTGTTAGGAAACATCAAGAGCTGCATTTTGGGTGATTTTGAGATGCCTATTAGACATCATTGTGAGATGTAGAAAAACCAGTAGAATATTGAGTTTTGTTAGGGGTAACTAATGTATAAATTCTCACAGACTAAGTAAGTTAAATAAATGAGGTGACCCGGCCAAGGTATAAGACAATTACTTGTGAGCAAGATGTGCCTAATGGCCTTAAAATCCCTTTAGGATATACTGTGGTACCCAAACACAATCCTTGTTTTTTGATGTCTTAGCTCAGTGTTATCAGTCAAAGAATAAATAAGCTTTAACAAATGAGACCACTCTGTACATCCGTGTGTAGGGAGTATACAAACAGGCTTTCAGAAATGAGTGCTCAAGGTAATTCCAAAAGAGCCTAGGGATGTTTTTGAGGAATGGTGACATTATTAGAATAACTACATAGCTTTGTAAGACTATATGAAGAGAAAATTTCAATAAGATGAATAAAGTTTGCTTGCCTTTTTGTTGGGAGAAAGAGGCTTTTTGTGTGCGTGCATGTGTGTATGAGGAAGACTGGCCCTGAGCTAATATCTCTTGCCAATCTTCCTCTTTTTTTTGCTTGAGGAAGATTGTCACTGAGCCAACATCTGTGCCAATCTCTGTTTTGTATGTGGGATGCCACCACAGCATGGCTTGATGAACAGTGTGTAGGCCCATGCCAAGGATCTGAACCCATGAACCCCGGGTCACTGAAGTGGAGCTCAAGAACTTAACCACTATGCCACTGGGCTGGCCCCAGAAAGAGGCTTTTTATAGTCACTCTTATGTGTATTAAAGTCCTGCACTGATTGAAAATGACATTCATCATCCATCCTTTACATTAGTTAAAGTAGATGCCATAAACTACACACAAACAAAAACTATAGATTTTTCAAACATTGGTCAAACTGTGCTAAAATTGATGGCAACCTATTCTTCAGCTATGCTTACTGAACAAGTATAATGAGGGTTTGCTTCATGGGAAGAACTTAAGGGTGACAGGATCACGGGTGATATGGTTTAAAAAAAAAATAAAGTATCTGTTTGATGGACAAAGGTTTATTTATGGGTAAGAGGAAAATAATAGTACCACCAAAAACTGAGATTTCTTTTAAAAAAAATCACTTAATTTTTCAAGTATGTTCAAAGTTTTCACACATACATATTTTTATGGCAATAAGACCTATTTACTAGAAAATTAGCAAAAAAGCACTTAATTGAAAACCAAGATTTTATTTTGGGGAAAAGTCTATTTTCAAGTTATATTTACCTCTTCTGCCTTCATTTCTTAATTTTTAAACAATAAAGTTGCAAGAAAGTTTTTAGTGTCTAATTTATTACATAAATCACACTGGAGCCTTTTCATAGAAATAACCGTTAAAGTGCTAAGTGTTATTTTCGTTACTGTGTATAAAGTTTGGAATAGATGTGGACACAATTATCGCTGTAAATCTACTTTATGTTTTTCATTCTCGATAACATTTACACAGTAGGCAACTGCTTAAGTATCTCTCAGGGGTCTTTAAAATGAAAATAGAAGCTTTATTAACTCATTTCCCACTGTTCTGACTGAAAAAACATATCCTGAAATTCAGCAAGTACTTAACAGTATGAAGTTCTAAAAAGAGGAAATTACAACAAAAAAGTCTCAACTGGATGGTCAGTATCATGAGGGAAGTTGATTGGAAGTCTGACAAGCAAGATCATAAAATAAGATTGGTGCCCAGGAAAGTAAATAATAACGGGGCTGGAGTAAAGCTTTGTTGATCTATTTAGTCAACAAGTGCTAACTAAGGAACAGAAGATAAGAACCACCATCTTGAATCACTAAGCTGGAAGAAGAAAGGCAAAGAAAAGATCGAACCATTGCTCAAGTCAGTACTGATGGCTGCAGGTTCTCAGATCGAAAGATCCCATCACCCGAGAAGCCTGACACTGCTGGGCCCTCCCAGCAGCGAGAGGAAGAGCCCCCAGTGAGGGACACTTTCTGACAATTTGCTCTAAAGTAATAAGGAAGACTTCTGCATTCAGGGAAGGCTTCTGGCCCTAGAGCTGGGCTCTGTTTTTTCCGTACTTAGTCTAGATTCAGAAACACGGAAGACCAAGATGTCAAGAAGAGGGAAGTAAAGTTTCATGATTATGAGCAAAGAGTCTGTAGTCAGCCCACAGTTCACTTACCAGCTCTCCAACAGGCAGCCGAGTAACAACGGGGGAAGACACACAAGGAATAAAAATACTACTTGCCTCCTAGGATTTTTCGAGGATTTATGGATCTAATCCATGGAAATAATGTCAGAGAATATCAGCTGTTGTATTCATTGAAAGCAGCAGATTTCGATGACAACGTTACAATCAGAAAGATGGAGGTCAGAATCTGAATGAAAGATAAAGGATATACTTGCAAATGATATTGGGTGAGCTCGCAGTACAGAAGCCCACTCTCAGGATGTCACTGCTGACTGGTGGCCACCCAATCTCAGCTTGGTCTCACTGTATAGTAAAGCTTTGCTTAAGACACAGCCTCATGTAAGGAGGGGAGAAGTTTCACTAACTCTGAATGAGGAAGATGTAATGAAGTCAACTTCCATTTCATTAAAATACCAATTCAAATTAGGAAGTTACATTCCTTCTCATGAAAAAGTGTTCCTCAACTGCTCATGTGCACATTATACAAAAGTGCCAAGTGTTTCTTCATTAAACAGTTATTTCTTGTAATTCTGCTAAAACATGACACTTAACTAGGCTATACTGCCATTTTTTTTCTCATAAAGCTTGAACAATTGTAGGTGAGAGTCCTAAAACTAGACTAAATATTCAGTACAAAATGCTAAGTACTAAAACACATTTACGGTTTCTAGTACGCAACTTTGTACGAGGGACTAACTGCTATAGAGAGCAATTCAAAAGGAGCAAAAGTTGGGCCTTACAGAACTCAGCCCTATCAGTAACGTTTAAGTAAATACCAGATTCACAGACAAACTTTTATCTATTGTATTAAGCTATGCGACATGAACAACTGTACGCATTACTATTGTTTAGCATGCTACTCTCGAACAATCATATTACTTCTTTATCTACTGCCTAATTTATAGAAAGTTTTTCTCATGTGGGAAAACATACTTTTGCCCTTGAAACAGAATAATTCACTAACCGGCAATATAGCAGGCGATATAAATTAACAGTGAGAATTCCAGCATGGCCACAGGTCTCCTGTTTTCCTGAGAGGGGAACTGCACTGAATTGATGAAGCCATTTGAATGTGCCAATACCATAAAGTATAGCACCAATTAGTTACTCCTGCACGCAGTTCATGAAGTCCCCGAACAACCTCTAAAAACTATAGAGCTAGTCTAAAATTTTCTTAAAGCAAAGGCCTTTGACTTGACAATGGACAAAGTGGAAACAATATTTATTTAGCAGGTCTTTTAAATACCAACTGTGATTAGGTTTAGAGGAAGAAAAACTAGCTTAACAAGGGCAGTTAATTAAAATTATGACTTAGATGAAATGGACATTATTAGTCCTGAGGGAAGCAGGATCCCCTGCCATAGCTCAAACGTGCTTAAGTGTGCTTGACACAGAGCGCAGCACTGTAAATTATTTCGATTTCGATTTCCATTACACGAGAGCCATTGCAGGCACAGTGATTGCACATTTGCTAAATTGTCTTTGCATAAAACCACCATTATCGTCATGCCACATATTATATACATATTTCAAATGTCTTGATTTTCTTGGGCCATGTCAGTCACGAAGTTTCTGAGAGGTGAGAAGTCAGGGGATGAAATATAATAAATTAATTTAAAGCAACAGGCAGACCATATGACCTTTGCTCACGTTATTCATCTTTTTTTAAATTATCTGATTGATTCAAAACAAAAGTTTGTGCTTAATCATTGAAGAATTGGCACATTCTTATTTAGTGAACACAACGCAATGTCTTTAAAAGGGATTTATTCATGACCATTGAAAGACTTTTACTTTAAATCACTTCTTGCCCAATCACTTGCCTATTTGCCCTTAATATATAGAACTTCTTGTCTTGGGGAATCAGATTTATACTGTCCTTATCTACTTTTTAGCTACCAATGAAGATTTACCTTTGAAGCTTTCGTTTTAATAATTCTTTGTGCTAGAACACTCTGAGATGCTTGCCTGGAGGTCTACTGCATCAATGCAAATTACTCAATAATTGATTTATAAAGAAGAGGGCAAAAGCATGAGTTCAGAAGCCGAGGAATTAGGGTAAGCTTGCTTCCCAACTCACACTTTATTAATTAGAACTTTAAACTATAATAAATATGCATTTGACACTCTTCTCCAAAAAGATGTCAATTACAGGAATAAAGGGAGCATTGCTATATATAATGAATATAGATAGACATTATATATTGCTTAAAAATAATTTATATTCATCTAAACTTTATCACAGCTGTGAGTGTGAAATTCTCAGATTGCTTGAATGGCTTCTTTTTCCCTTCCTTCTTCGCTTCTTTTCTTTTTTCATAAGTTATTTTAGGATTATTCTAAGAGCTGGTTACATAAAAAAAGAATAAGACTTAGTCCATTGTTTAAAGAAGCAATGGTCTGTGCTTATTATATTTAGGAGCTACTATAATATATGTAAGATTAATAAATTTAAATGTTTTTATTTTCCACATCATTGTGAAAATAAATCATTTCTTTTCCACATTACTAATCTACTTCTCAAAACATAAATATATACAAAAAATATACTATATACCAGTCCCAATATATTATAGAAACATTTTGAAAGTTAAAAGCAATAACGTGGATCCAACAAAATAAATAGGAAAGCACTGATGAGAAGGAAAAAGTTTTGATACACAGCCAAAGTTAACAGATAAACACTGACTCAAAAGATAGACTGCTCAAATGGATTGGTTTAACTGAGTGTACTGAGTGACAGAAATTTTCGTTTCCTTTTATGAGGAAAAAGCTAACTTATCTTAGCAAAAAAACACAAGAAAATTGAAAATTATCATATTTGTTATTTGTGGGAAATTTTCCAAAGTAAAAAGGACTTCTTAGTATTGGTCAAACCCTAATGTATAAAATTAAATATATTTTTCAGGTGCTATAAAATAATGTGGCCCAGGCATATTGACTAAGGACAAATATTTTCTTTTTCAATTTAGAGTTGTACAAGTCTGGCTTTTAATGAAAATGATGCTTTAAGTCTGATGTCTGAAATTTATTTTCTGCTCTACTGAATGCATATTTTATACCGATAATATGGTATTGTGAGGCAGCATTGGAGAGAAAAAAACAACGTCCAGTTGTAGAAAAATGTTTTGTTTTCACAAATGTCCAGAAAAACAGACTAAATCACACACACACACACACAAATGAGAATAAAGAACTAGAGAACAAGAATTTCAATATGCATAAATTTTATTTTGATACACAGAATTTTGCCTTATTAAACTGAGAGCTGAATACTTCTTAATCTGATAAAAGAGTCTTGCATTATTTGTGGGAAATGAGTACTCCAAAATGTATAAAAGTATACTTATCAATACCCATGATCCACTTTGAGGGAAATTACATGACACCAGGAATAGGAAACTTTAAATTAATATACCATAAATGAGCCATTTTGCTTTGTGAATCAATAAGTTCTATTGCATGTGAAATTCTAAATCTTGCATTATTTTCACATCAGAGAGGAGAAATTAGAAAACGTGTTTAAGAATTCTATTCAAAATCACATTTGGCTGTTTTATTCATCTTTTGAAATATATTAATTGAGAATAAATTAAAAGGTGTTTAAATCTTATATAATTTATTTCTGTAGCACCTCTCATATTCTCTTTTCTGACCTCCATAATCAAGGCAAAGGACCCTACACTTGCAAATGAATATCCTTTATATTAAAAGCATAACTGGAACTACAATGTTATAATTTATTCATTTGTTAATTACATTTATGTAAACATATTTCAAAAATTGTAAGAGCTTAGCCATGTGAGATAATTTATTTTTTCTCCCACATGGTTGGGGTAACAATGAACTGGTTGGCAGCCCACAAAGTGGTGGTATCGACAGGGAAGAGGAGACCACGGTCCCTTCTCACCCAGCAGGTCCCTCCCCATCTCTCAATATCTATCTTCAATGGTGTCTATTTTTTAATGGAATGTAACTTACTAATGCTTTTCCAATTTTGAATTCATCAAATGGTTGGGTGGTATATGTGGTTGCAGGTAGGTGTAAAACTATTAAAATTATCATATCAGTTTTGAGTTCCACTAAGAAGTTTGGCAGAGTGGCAAATGACAAATCAAAAGACAGGATGTCTGGGCTCTACCGGTTTCTTTGATTTTTACAAACAACCTAAATTTCTAGGATTACCAATTTCCTCATTTAAACTGGAATAATATTGTATTGGTTCTATCTATATCACAAGGTTGTTATGAGACCCAAATGTCATAATGTTGATGAAAAGTACCCTACAAAATACCAGGCATTTATATCATCATCATTAGGATACAAAAAAGTCCCATGCAAGGAAAAAATATTTTTTAACTCATGAAAAGCACACTTTTAGAGTTGAAAATCTCAAAAATAGCTTTATCTACTTTTTCTTTTCAAGAAATTCAGGTAATTTTATATTTAAATTGCATGAATATCTTTCAATTATTTTGAAGTTTCCACTTATTTTTAATGGTCCTTATTATTAGTTAGAAATCCTTTGGATACAAGTAATGGAACACTCTGACTCAAAATGAACTAAACACTAGAACATTTGTCTTCTTTATCATTTCATGTAACAAGAAATCCAGAGAGGTATGGTGATCTCAGGGACCTATCAAAGCGTATAGAATCCCAGTTCTTTGCAACTGTTCACTCTTCTTATCTTCAGTGTGTCTTTGCCCTAACACAGGCCTTCTGTTAGGGCTCCAAACTAGTGCATTGGCCAAGATTGGCTCACAAGTGCCTTTCTCATCCACTCACAAGCAAGAGGAAAAGAATTTCCATGATGGGCTCATACAAACATTTTAAACATGGACTAGTCACCTTTATTTTTATAGAAAAGGACAAACCATTTGTTGATCATCACCATCTAAAAACAGATCAGGTTCATTTTTTGACCCTTGTGCTGTGCCTCTGTTGAGAATTCTTCCTAACACTCCCTCATTGGATTACATATATAGCTAGAGTTTTTGTTGTGATGTTTACATGCTGTTCACTCCTAAACCAGTTGTGAGTATTTTTGCCAGACTATCCTGTACCACTAACAAGACTTAATGATTGGTTAGTGGAATACTACTGAGTCCTGAAAGCAATCATCTATTATAACATATGAGATACATCCAGTGGCATTGAAATACTATCTCCTTATATGTGTTTTATTCCATATACATATTTATATATGTTGCCTATATCTTATCTTCCCTAATCAAACACATCATTCTGGCTCTGTTAGTTTTTTCTTTCTTTCTTTCAGTTATTTATTCATGCAAAAACATTTATTATGCACCAACTATATGTATAAGCACTATGCTTAGTACTGTGGGCATTTAAAAAAATTGCTTTCATCAATAATAGTGGTAATTAGGAAGAATATTAGTGCACATTAGATTGAGATAAATTCAAGGTGTCATGATTTATTTATAAAATAAGTAACACAGGCAATACATTTTGTTGCAGTTCATAGAAGAGAGAAGAGATTATGAGCTAAAATAAATATGGAAGATGTCTTAAGAGGTGATGGCCCAGGAGCTTAAAGCTTACACTTAGAGAAAGCATACTTTATTACTACTTGGTAAGATGTACTCTAAATACTATAACTATATCTCCTTTACCAGACTATGAGTGCCTCCATGTAAGAAATTGTGCTTTCTTCATTTTTATATCCTCAGTGCCTAGTATGTATTTTTATTCATAAAGCTATGATAAATGGATGAATAAATGAGTGAATAAATGATTGAATGATTTCTAGGAGAATAGTTGTGACTACAACTAAGTAAAGGTAGGAATAGAGTAACATGTTTGAGAAAAAGTCATAAAAGCAACGTGACTTCAATGGAACAAATGGATCAATGGAGCAAATGAGAAATAAGATTTGAAAGATAAATTTGGAAGAGATTATGCAGAGTTTTTAATAGGTCAATCCAGGAATTTTAAAATTTACTGTGTAAACTGTGGGTTTTTGACCTGGGATTAAGAAGATGAAATAAATTTTGTATCTAAATATCCCCTAATTCTTCTTCCCTTCATTCACACAGTTCATTTTTATATAGGTTGTCAGATCCCTTTTGCATTTAATCTAATTTATCTGAAAGGCATGATTGATGGGCATGACCAAAAAGAAAAAGGATGACAATGGGGGTGAACTTGGAGGTTGGAAATTCTCAATTATGGGACAGAGGCAAAAATAAATCTGGAACTCAATTTACAATGTCAAATTTAGTCCTCGTCTCTAGAAATATGATGGTTTTTGTAGCTATCACAAAAACATTTCCTCCAAGGTTCTGGAAATTAATGGGTAATAAATTAACCCATTAATTTTTTATGGGTTATTAATTAATTGAGCCTACGTATAGAGGAATGGACAAACGGAAAAAGATTCAGGGTGCTTAAATCTTCCTCCTCTTTCTAGGTCTGATCTTAACTCCTCTTTAGAGAATTATTTTATGTTGCTCCTACAATTTCCCTGAAATTCACATGTAGAAATTCAGTGCTAAATTAAAATGTAATTCTAAAACATGATGGGTAATTTGAATACAGTTCATCACCGCTAACTTTGCTCAAGAAAGAGAAGAAAAAAGATAGAAAGCATATATTGTCTTTAATGAGTCAGAAAGAATTTTCACCGACCAACTTTTTTGAACATCATATTTTAAGCAGGCGCCTTATCTTTAGCAAACATATGTTGGCCAGGCATTTTAACCAAGCAAAATAAAGTCTTGGAGTTGAGTGAAAACTGCTACCTTTTGCGTAACATTTAATTGAATACATAACATTCACTTCACAAGTTCTTAAAAGAAAAAGGGAATAAAAATATCTACATATATTTGATGCAAACAAGGAAGCACAATGTTAATGTAGGGACATTCATTTCATAATCACCTATGTGTCACTAAAGAATTCTATTTTCAGTCAATTAACTACAAAGGAATTTATGTAAGCTTTCAAGTTATAAGTTTTTATAAAGTTATAAAACTATCTTATTAAAACAGATTTAGACAGACTTTTTTTGCTGTCAAATGAGTACAAATAAAAGTAAAAATGACAAAACTGTATGGAATTAATATACCACCTACTCAGAATATATCAGTTTTCATTGTTATCAGTCACTTTTAATAATTAATTGTAAATATGATGGCTCTACCTTTATATATGTCACTAGGAAATGTCAGTATGCATATAAATATTGGCTCATGAATCCATAGCACATTCTTAAATTTTATATGTATATATGTCAAGTAATGTATATAAAACAAACATATAAAATTTGAAAAAGAAATACACCTTTCCTGAGTATTTAATATAATAATAACCTGGGTCTTTAGATAATGAGCAAATTTAATTACAATTAAAAAACAATAAGCTACATGGCATATAAAAAGAGAAGAGATACTAACCTGGATACGTAGAGTTACATTCTTTCAATTACATAACCCTCACTGAGAGATCAACAGAAGAATTAGATGTTATTTAAAATATTTAGATCCTATGTGTAGGTTTAGTAAAAGAGATTTTTTTCCCTTAATTTTCAGATATTCTAACAATAAGAATAATAAAGCAGAGAGATGTATTTTATTAATACTTTAAAGAAATAAAGCAAGTAGAGGAAAGCTAATTTGGCACAGATTAATAAAAATGGTTTCATCAAGTGTGCAATCATTTGTATAATGCTGAAGTACCTATGAGAGATTCATCATGGAGTTTTACCATTTATGAATAAAGAACTTTTAACAATACATTTGATATACACCTTTCAGATCATTCAGTTCACTTAATATTCCTGTGTCACACAAACTTCTCTGAAAAGCAGTAATTAATAACAATAGCCTGGAGCAAAATTGTTAAGCAGTTAAGATCTGTCTTTTGAGTTTGCTAAACATTTTTTTTCCTAATGTTATTGCTGCCTAATCAGCTGGCTTCATTTATTCTCTCAGCTTTTGGTCAACCCAAGATGAAAAGGACTGACTCAAATGTTATTCACTGTATCTCAACTGCATTTTTAACAGCATTTAGAGTCTGAGCTAACATCATGGAGCTCCACATGTAGAATTTTGGGTGACGGTTAGTAACTTGGGGAAAATGCTATGAGACAGAACAACTGCTTCAACATTCTAAATTGACATCATGGGTGATTGATTCTTTGGATTCAGCCTACTTGAGTGGAAAGGGTGTGGGCTTTAGAGCCAGAAAGTCTTGACAGCTAATTTTTCATAAAAAAAAGCCAAGAACATACAATGGAGAATGGAAACTCTCTTCAATAAATGGTGTTGGGAAAACTGGACAGCCACATGCCAAAGAATGAAAATGTACCACTATCTTACACCATACCCCAAAATTAACTCAAAATGGATTAAAGACTTTAATGTAAGATCTGAAACCATAAAACTCCTAGAAGAAAACATAGGCAGTATGCTCTTTGACATCAGTCTTAGCAATATCTTTTTGGATATGTCTCCTCAGGCAAGGGAAACAAATGAAAAAATAAATAAATGGGACTACATCAAACTAAAAGCCTTCTGCACAGCCAAGGAAAGCATCAACAAAACAAAAAGACAATCTACCGACTGGGAGAAGACATTTGCAAATCATATATCCAATAAGGAGTTAATATCCAAAGTATATAAAGAACTCATACAACTCAACAACAAAGAACCAAACAATCCTATTAAAAATGGGCAGAGAATCTGAACAGACATTTTTCCAGAGAAGATATACAGATAGCCAACAGGCACATGAAAAGATGTTCAACAATGAGATGTCACTTCACACCCATCAGAATGGCTATTATTGAAAAGACAAGAAATATTAGTGTCAGAGAGGATATGGAGAAAAGGGAAACTTTGTACATTGCTGGTGGGAATGTATACTGGTTTAGCCACTATGGGAAACAGTACGGAGATTCCCCTCAAAAATTAAAAATAGAGTTGCCATATGATCCAGCTATTCCATTTCTGGGTATTTGTTCAAAGAACACAAAAACACTAAGTCAAAAAGATATACGCACCTTTGTGTTCACTGCAGCATCGTTCACAATAGCTAAGACTTGGAAATAACCTAAGTGCCCATCAACAGACGAATGGATAAAGAAGAGGTAGTGTATACATATAATGGAATACTACTCAGCCAAAAAAAAATAAATCTCAAAAATGGCATCAAATATCTGCCATTCGTGACAACATGGAGACCTTGTGGGTATTATGCTAAGAGAAATAAGTCAGACAGAGAAAGCCAAATACCATATGATTTCACTCCTATGTGGCAGATAAAAAAAAAAAGAAAAGTAAATACATAGACACAGAGAACAGACTGGCGGTACCAGAAGAAAAGGGAAGTAAGGGGAGGGCAAAAGGGGTGAAGGGACATATTTGCATGATGACAGACGGTAACTAGATTTTCAGTGGTAAACACAATGTAGTCTATACAGAAGTCAAAATATAATGATGTACACATGAAATTTATATAATGTTATAAACAAATGTTACCTCGATTAAAAAAAAAAAGAACCAGAAAGTCTTGGGACTGTCTCATCTCTGACACTTTCTAGCTCTGATGCCTTTGCTAAGAAACTTAACCTCCTTTAGCCTCAGTGAACCATCTACAAAGTATGAACTGCAGTGTTGATTTGAAGAGTAAATGAGAGAGCTTGGTACATCCTGACACTATGCCTGGCAGGACACAGGTGATAAACAGTTATCGGCAGTCTTCCTTTCATCCCCATATGACTGGTCCTGATCATTAAATCTAGCCACTTCAGAAGCACTGAGTTAGAAACAAGGGTCTGTAGTTTGATGCCCTCAATTATGTGCCCCCAGGGACACAAAGACATACATCCTACATGAGGACAATTAGGAGAGAATTAAGCAAGTGCATGGAAATGAATTGCCCTGCCATCCACCCTTTTTCTGAAATAGGGAGAAGAGAGTTCAAAATCAGAGTTATCCTTCCAGCGCTGAGTGACTTTGGGACTGCAAACTCATTCATAAAAGTAAAACTTTATATTCACAGTATTAGAACTAATTTAACACTTAGTAAAGTACTTGGTGTGTTTCAGAGCAACAAAATTAATGCTAGGAAATAAAAGTAAATAAAGGCTTTCTCGAATGTACTGGGATATGCCTAAAGTAAAATTAAATATTGAAATGAGACTTCGAGATAGTAGGCAATTCGTCTTTTTATCCACATGTTTTCCGTGCAAAGCCATATCTTATCGCCTGGGGAAGACACACAGCTTTACAGGGGAAAAAATGGCCAATTTCATTCTCACTGCTAACATCACTAGATCTTCTTTAAAAAGCAAGCTACTCACTATAATTACATGTCAGGAACAATAAATTTAGCACCAGAATAAGATTATGGCTAGGAAAACTATATTTCCTATTGGAAAAACCACATAAAGCAGTATTTTACTGTTGCTCGTGCAGTGAAAAAAGTGATCTGTTTTACCTTTTTCTCCTAATTGAACTACTTAAGATTAGAAAACAACCTGTGGGTTTATAGTTGGCATAATTTTACCCATGCTTAAAAGTTCAATGCAATTCAACAAACATCTATTGATTGCCTATTCTCTGTGCCAGGTTTGGCATTGCTAATCAATGGACGAATCAAAGATGGATAAGCCCCATCAGATTAGAATGGGAGGCAGACTTGTGTATTATTAACATAAGAAATGTCATGGCCAGTGCAGAAAGCGAGATATAAACGAAAAAGAAATGATACGATGGAGAAGCTCTGTAATTCATGAATTGTTTCTTAACTATGGGAGCACGCTTAGTTTTCTTTTGTTTTTCCTTTGTTATTATTTCATTTCAGAAGATCAACATCCATTAACAGCTTTAATGCCACATTTCATTACTGTTCTGTCGTAGCCTGTATTTCAGATTGTCTCTCTTTGTTCCTACTGCTCTCAGGTAAACAAGTTATTTATATTTTATTATGCCACCTGGGTTAAATCCTAAAACCTAATTTTGTCCTTGGATGAGCACAATTGAAATTGCTATGGGTTTCACTGCGACAGTGCACTGAAGTAAATATATGTTTTATGTGTAACCACCCCTAACGATAGAATCTTCTTTAAAAAACCAAATAAACTTAGAAACATTTCTGACATTAAACGGACTGGTGGTTGCAAAATCAGATAATGTATGTGAAATTACCTTGAAAAGGATAAAAAAGCAGCTTGGATGTAATGTAACATTATTATCATTAAAGGGAAATAAGAGATCATGCACAAATGTTTCTATAGTCCACACTTATTTTTAGATGGATTATTTCTCTGTGATCAAACAAAACTCAAAAAGACAAGTCCTTAAATTACATAAAATAAAAAACATGCTACCAAATATTGCATATTTAATTATCATTATTTACACTCTGCTTTTTTTTTAAAGATTGGCACCTGGGCTAACAACTGTTGCCAATGTTCCCTTTTTTTTTTCTGCTTTATTTCCCAACCCCCGCCCCTCCCTGGGCCGCTGCCGCCCCGTACATAGTTGTATATCTTAGTTGCAGGTCCTTCTAGTTGTGGGATGTGGGATGCCGCCTCAGCGTGCCCTGACGAGTGGTGCCATGTCCGCGCCCAGGATCCGAACCCTGGGCCACCGCAGCTGAGCACGCGAACTTAACCACTCGGCCACCGAGCCGGCCCCAACACTCTGCTTTTAATGCATATAATCCAACTTTATGTAATCCAACTTTTAGGATGAATAAAAGTTTCTTAACCTTAAATGTGATGTGGTATTTGTGCGTGTGTGTGTGTGTGTTAGCCTAGATCAGGATCTGCTGAGTTTTGGGTGGTGGGCTGAGGACTTAAAAAAAAAAAAAAATTCCCCAGATGGTGCCGATCAAGGTCTGCTACCTAGTCTTAAACAGGCTCACAATGCTAGTAAAAGGCAGCTCGTGTCAGATATTATTTGATCCCAAACATTATGTTCCTGAAGCTAACTGTGCTGTATCAACTTCAATACATACAGCTGTGAAAAAAGTTCACCAGAAATTCATCCAGCTTCTCAGACAATTGTATTTTTAATCCTTTCATTCATTCCACAGTTTTTGCACGACTGCCACAGAGCAGATACTCTCCTCAAAGAGTAGAGCAAGGTATACAGTATGTTAGGAGAGACAGGCGTGTCTATAATTAGTCTAGAACAGTATAACACATGCATTAATAGAAATATGAACAAATGCTTAAGCATACATAAAGGAAGAAACATCTAACAGTGGAGGCTTAGGGGAGCAGAGGGGAGAAAGGTCCTCTGGAAGCGGGGCATTTAAACTGAGCCACAGGAGATAAATAGGAGGCGATGCCAGACAGAGAAAACAGTATTTGCAAAACAGCAGGAAAAGAGAGTGATCATTTTGGTACAGCTGGACCGTTTAAAATATGGAGGGAGTGTTGGAAAGTAAGTGCGAAATGATAGAAGTTTAAACTTTACCCAAATTTAAATATTTGAAAGGAAATGAGCAATTACTTTGTTGGTTACCATGGCAGAATTTGTGACGTGTTTGAGTGACATATAAGCTGGCCTTCAGAGGAACCTTTAATGACTAGAGGTTGACAAGAAGTTTCAACCTCTGCAAGTGCAAAAGATAGTATGGGGGAAGAGTTGAATGCGCCTGCACACCTGGGTGAATTGCTTCGTCAGTGAGAATGTAGTGATCTTTTTATTTTTCTTTGTTTGGAAGATTGGCCCTGAGCTAACATCTGTTGCCAATCTTCCTCTTTTTGCTTGAGGAAGATTGTTGCTGAGCTAACATCTGTGCCAATCTTCCTCTACTTTATGTGGGATGCTGCCACAGCATGGTTTGACAAGCAGTGCTAGCTCCACTCCCAGGATCTGAACCTGTGAACCCTGGGCTACTGAATTGGAGAGCATGAACTTAACCACTACACCACCAGCCCTGCCCAAGAGTGTTGTAGTCTTAAAGCCCCAGTGATGGCCCCGCTAGTGGGATTATATGGTTGAAGAGTATTCCTACAGAAGAGGAAAACTAAAACCACCGAGAAATTAGCATCTACACGGTAAATCCACCACTGGGGTTGTTTGGTGTCTGTGTGTGATTTAGAAGTGTGATATTTCACATAAAGAACACATATCTGGTCCCTAATATGGCTCCTTTTCAGTGTACACTGAAGACAGGCTTACTGTACATGGGGCACCAGTGAGCAGATACCCCTAAACTTAGAAGTAAGGGAAGCTGCCCTCTGACAGGTAGCACATGAAATTCAAACATCATGGGGCACACTTTCAGGTGAAAGTTATTACCAGATAGAAGCTTTATCTGTGATATATATACAGGCCAGGGAAAGATCTATTAGCAAACGGGAAACAGAAAGAGGAGAATCAGAGGGAGATCGCAGCAGAATGTGCTCCACACCGTTAGTGAGAAGATGGACTGACCCGGAAATTCCAGCGCTTGAGACACTTACCGCGTGCAAGGACACTTCATCTGAAGGAAAGAGGAAGAGCTTTGAAGCTGAGCAGCCTGGAGTTCAAATTCGGGCTCTGCCACTTACTCTGACCTCTTTGGCCAGTTTACTGGATCTCTCTAAAATGTACTTAAAATGGGAAGATTTATTTCGAGGATATGCAAAATGATGAGTAACTTTTCAGACATTACCACGACATAGATGAAAACTGTTTCTCAACATTATTCACAGTGCTTACAGGGTAACCATTCGAGTACCAATTTGGCTTCCCAGGTAGATCAATATCAGAAAAGGAGATGCCCTTGCTAGGGTACGATCATATCATCAATGAAAAGAAACTTTCTGAAGTGTGAAATAATGAACTGGGTTCTCAAGTTTATACATCAGTCTCACGTGAGTTTGCTTGGTAAGAGAGTGACATCAAGAATGTGTTCACTAATCTTATCATCTTATCATGATACTACTTATCATCTAAGTAGATGATAATGTCCTGTTTCAGGACCTGAATGTCTGAAGGCCTATAAAGTACAATAAATTCATCAAGACAATTCCTCTTTAGCCATCCAGCTAACCTGTCTGGATAAATTTCCTACCCAACTGCATAAAGCTAAGTAACGGTAAGATCCAAATAAAGACAAAACAAGGTAGCTACTGATTTATCTGGAAAACTACCCTGAAGAAACAAATACACTAAAAGTCACGAGATTCTGGACATAAAGTGCCTTACCTAATACTCACTGCCCAGCATTCCAATTTTTAAAACTAACCTAAAAAATACAAGACATGAGTAACATTTGCGAATCAAGCATATTCATGGGACCTACTATTTAACTTTTAAAAATATTTAAAACTTTTAAATAAGCCAATTAAATGATGACTAAGTTTTGAAGGAAAAATTTCTCTTGCTTTGACAAAATTCAGCTAGCTTTCTGTATACACAGAATATCTTATTTTTAACGGCAGTAGTTATCAATTTTACATGCAAATTCATAATTTGTCAAGGTAGGCACTTCAATGATAAAAGAATTATGTATATGAAGCACTTTGCATTTCATGTAAGGAAACCATTTAAAATGCATCTGCCACTTAAAAAAAGTATCTTATGTTATTAAGATTATTTTATTAATTTTTAATTAAAGTTGTATGTGAAAAAGAATTCAAACACCATGGAAGCATGGAATGTTGATATGAGCATGGCCCCTTCACTTGTCCTTCTCTCTCACGTTCCTCATCCAAGATCCCCATCAGCAGCTGGGCATGCATCCTTTCACACTTTCTACCTATCTACTATGAACATACATACACACTAGCAAACGCTTGTCATCACAGAGTATTTGGTCCTTATTTAAGGAAAAGGAAATTTTATAGAGTTGTTTTTTCCCTTTCCTTTAACCAGAAAAGCTGATTTTAAGTATGAATTATTATGAAACAAGTTTCTATTGGGATTCTCCATAACATTTTCAGTTTAAATTAGATTTAAAAACCCTACTATTAAAATTTTGAAAAGTATGCTGATCTAATACATCTTAATAATACACTACTTCAATTCTAACAGCTAGCTGTGTGAGGGTACCGCCTCTCTTTGACTTATTAACAATCAAGAGAGCATTTACTTAACAATAGAATAAAGAGCATTCTTTCTTCTTATGTTATATATCAGGTTTAAAAAGAAAAAATCAGAGTGGATTGCCCTTGGTCTTGAATGGTGACTAAGATAATCACCCTAATCTTATTTGATTCTGTGTATTTTTTACAGTGGGGAAAATAAATATTTAGACTGAAAATTTCAAGTTGTGAATTCCCTCTGCACAGAAATCGCACTGGAGTCAGTTTTAAGACTGGCCCCTGAAATTTGTTGGGAAATTCCAAACTAGTCTAGCAGCGTAATATCTTGTTTTAGAGCTGGGATCACAATACTTCTAACCAGTGAGCATCTTGTGAGCCAGGAAATGATTTGAAAATTGCTGAAAATGGCAGCCATCTATCCCAGCACGACACATCACACCCGGTCAGTAAGAGAGTGATGGATGGGATTGCAGAGGGTATGTTTACCCGAAGGTAAAAGATACAATACTTAGGCTTTGTAACCTACTCCTCATTTCCAGACTAAAAATAAAATCACAAACCAAACATTAACCTCTGGGAAGCAGTGACCAGCTCCCTCAAATGTAATCAGCCAAGGTCAGTCCTCTTGACATGTAGCCCTAGGAATTACATTGATAAGGTCATGGAGTCAATTATTTAGGTAATTTTACTGATGAGCAATATTTTTCTTTAATTCCAAGGCTCAAAATGATCATAACTGGAGCCACGTGCCACCCTTTGAATACTGCATATAAGTCTGAAAACACTATGACCGAGTTCATTCTAGAGACGCTGGCGGATTAAAACATAGATTGTTTTATCTGAGAGAAGAATCAATGAGAGGAATATTGAGGGGTTTCAGTAGAGACTGTGTGATATTTTGTAGTAACAATTTGTAAACAGACCTTAGAGTCATTCCTTTATACTGGGTAGGACTTACTTTCTGAAGGTGGTCTTAGTTAAAATATCGGTCTCCAAATATTTTTATATTACATTCTCTAACTTAAAAAAAACACTATCAATTAATTTTAATTTGTAAATTATATTATATAATATATAGATACACAGAAGTAGAAATTTTATACAAATAAAAGCTGTAATATTTTATTACCACTTCTCCACTTGATTATCTGGCCTATCTCTAGGGATACATACATGCCACTTAGGAAAACATAAAGGTAAGGAGAAAAAAAAACCAACTTGGCTAATAATAGCACCTTGCCTAGCATTTAATCATAAAATTTTGCCTATTTCACTGTTGAATTAAGAGGGAAATTCCATGGTTTGTTCCCTAGAATGCTGTTCCCTTTTCCATAGGGTGCTAGAGAATTGTGGGTGGCTACTAACAATGGTGGCACAATCTGAATCCACACTTAATCTGGAGACAACCACTAGCTTGGTCCTAGCACTGGGGCAGCGGAGACTCAGAGTTGAACAGTGGAAAGAGGACTAAACTAGATATCTAGTGTCCTGAATTCCAGGCCTAGCTGTGCACTAACTAGTTCTAGGATTTCAGCAAGAGGTTTCTTCTCCCTAAGCCTTTATTTTCTTACTGATCAAAAGACTGTTTTCTAGAAGTGTTCTAAGTTCTCTTCCACCTCTAAATTCTGCAGGAAGGCAGTAACTGACAATTTTCATCAGGAAATGATGGTAAAAAAATTTTTTTGACTATTTTCCCCCATATACTGAACGAGTAACACACTTCAATGAATTAAACCAAACCCTAAGAAGCCTAAGGCCTGATGAGGAATCGGACTATTGTTTCCTATTTAACTTCACTTTCATATAGTCATGCTGAAACAAACTCCCTTTAGGTACATCTAGTGGTAGGTACGCTGCTGCATTCAGGTGAACAAGTGCAAAGGAAATTAAACAGCAAAACTTTAAGGTTTGGAAATGCAGCCACAATCCGATGGTGGATATGACATTCCTACAAAAAACGAAAAAACCCCTATGATTTTACCTATAAATAAAATCCAACAAAACCATCATAATGACTATTATAAGCACCTTAAGGTCAAGAGCTAGCTTATTGGTCTGCTGAAATTAAGCTCTTTTCACTCAACAAATAATGTCATATCAGAGAAACTGAATTTAGTCCTAATTCTCAACACTTCCATATTCTCATTGATTCTAAATGCAAGCTGGAAGTTTGAGGAAAATACCATAGAAGCAGATTCTCCCCACAATAAGGTATTTAATGGCTCAACACACCTCATTCATCCACACTGCTGTCATCCATGCTGCTGCTCGCTCTTCACTTCTTTCTTTTCTGACTAGTGTAATGGGATACAGCTGTTAAATTTTACTTTTTCCATCTCACGTTTGTAGAGCAGTGACTTTTAGATACTAAATGTTAAGTTCCATGTTGGGAACAATACGGCTTAATTTAATAATGCAAGAGTAGAGTAATTCACTCTGTGAAATGTAAAATATTATGACACAATTGAGATGATGGGTTTGATTTCTAAGAAAAATAAGTATTACAAAGAAAAATGTTACCCTCAGCTAAATAAATAATTTATTTCTATTTTAATTTGGTTGCTTTGATCGTAAGATTTCATCAGTATCTGTTTTGCTTTAAAACGCTCAGATTAAAGCCTCTCATTGCCATTCTTTTGTTTAATCATTTATTTTCTTTGGGGGCTCAAGAACTTCTGATGATTTTGTTTTCTCTATGATAGTGGATTCTTTTTTACTTCTATGCTGGAAGCCAAAAGATTAATCCTTTGGAATCTCAATGAATCACCTAATTAGTAACTTACTAAAAACGAAATAAGTTAATTATGTGTAATTTCTTCATAAAGATCAAATGACAGGCAAATCACTTTCCTAAGGCTATTCCCTTCATTTGTAGCATAAATGAGAAAAACAGAAATCAAATAAAGTTTTTACTAATGCTGATAGCACCACGATGCAATAATAGATTTCTAGATTATTCTATTAGAAGCATTAGCTCAGCAGGAGTCCTTGCTTTAAGAAAGTATCCTAGCCCAGAACAAGAGTTGATGAATATACTCATAAGCCAATTCACTAAAATGCATGATGACTCTCAAGCTAATTGAATTCAACTAATATGAATTGAGAACCTACTAAACAATGTAGTATGAATTCCTGCCCTGCCGCTTGCTAGTTCTGTAAACTTTGGTAAGTCACTTAAATTCCCTAAGTTTCAATTTCCTCATCTATAGAATAGGGACAATAATATGTGGTACCTCATAGGATTACTGTGAAGATGAAGTGAGATAAAACGAGCATTTGGTCTAACAAGCTCATAAGAAAGACTATCTTTCGTTAAACAGGACTCAGTCAATGAAGAGACATGTGTAATAAGAGCAGCCTTGCATGCATCTGCTTCACCAGCATGAACCTGGATGTGAAACTAGCCCTTCCTGGTTTTCACACACACAAACACCTATCGATGGCAGGCATCATTCAGTTGCTCAGATTTGCAGGAGAACTAGTGATACCAGTGAGGGGTCACATCATGGGGGGATGTTATTTTCTGTCATCTCACTGGCCTTCAACCAGGCCTTCAACCTTTAGTTCCTTCAACCCTCTGCCATTCCTTTCCACCAGGATTACCCTCTGAATCTCCAAATCACGCAGATCAATTCACTTCTAGTCATGTCTCCAAAGGGACATAAGCAAACCCATCAAGGTTTTTCAAGGGAAGAAAAAGCCAGTCATATAATAGTTTCTATCTTCTACAGAAAGTATTTATAGTTACAAATAGCACTTTTTTCTTCTTACTACTCCATTATGTCTATTACCAGAGACAGTAGTAAGAGCTAGAACGCAGTGCACAGATGAAGAAATAGCAAGTGGAGGAAGTGCAGGCAACAGATATTGAATATTTTATCAAAAAGTTTCACCCTTTAAGCAATGAGAGAGACAGGCTGTATACTGTGAAGGGTGGGCAAGGTCAAGGGACAATTTGGGGTTATTGGGTGTTTGTATATTTGTGGAATCAGGGAAAGCAGAGTATATTAAAAGTTGGAGAGGAAGGAGGCAGATAAATTAACTGCAAGAGACTGTGATGTCCCAGAGGAGAGAAAAGGGGCTGGATTGAGGGAAGACATTAGCTTGCAGAGGACCAGACTTAGACGCGTCCTACTTTCAGACAGAAGTGAAGATGGGGAATAGGAGTAAAAGTGTAGAAATTTAGTAGAGAAGCCAGTGTAGAGGGTTCAAGCCCACGGCCCCTTTGAAGCTTTCACAGCTTTGGCTTCCATAAGACCTTTGCGCTTCGTCTTAGATCCAAGCCTGCTCTGATGTGAAGGGCCCTTGTTTACCTTTGCCATCCCAGGCACAAATGCTGCCCTGAGGACTTGGGAGTGTAAATCCTGCTTATATGTGCTTAACAGTTGCGCTGCACTGTAGTCAATGCACTGCCTATGTTTTCACATTGTCTACTTGCTAAAATTCACCAACTCTTTCTACTAATTATGGCATTATTTATTATAACTAATAAGTAAATATTTGTACAAAGGTTTAGAAGTAGATAATAAAAAAGAATTAAGATGGATATATTAACCATTTATTTTGCAAACTATATAACATTATAAAGATTTAAGAAAACATCCCAGTACATTTATTTCTAATTCAATTATAGTTTTTAGTAATCTATCCAAAGTGAATAAATAAAATATTTCAAAAAATTTTAGTAAAATTTACTATTACCTTCAACAATGGTTTACATTTTTGCTATAGAAAATTGTTAAAAAGCAATCATTTTCTGTAGACAGCTCTCAAGAAAATTCTGCTTAATCACTCGTATTCAACGTCAATTTGCATAGTTTTCATTTGATTTTTATCTACCTAAAAGGTATCTTATGACCTTTTTGTGCATATTCATTATGCCTATAGTGTCTGATTTAGACTTAACCTTCCTCAACACAAATAAATACCAAAATGTGAAAGCATTACGTGAAAATCGGAATCAAGCAACAGCTCACCATCTCATGCTTGTTCTGCCATAGTTTCCTAGGTAGACAGACAGCCTCATCTTTTCCCTCTGCTGTTGATCTTACACATTAATGTCAATTTAATCTTCTCTCACGAGTATTTTCCTCCTGCCGCACGCTCCTTTGTACAAGTGAAGTCTCTGCTATGGGAGCTGGGCTGCAGTCAGACCATAATCCCATCTGTGTGCTGGCCAGGCTGCCTCTTCCTCCTTCTTTCCGTCCCTCTCCTCACTTCCTAGATCAGCTTCCCAAAATGTGTTCTGGGGAGCAGCAGTGGCTCAGGATGGTCCATGAATAAAGGGTTAAACAAATTTGGGGAATAATGTCACTTGTGCATTCATATATTAAAGATGCTGAGGAATCTGCATTAAGAAAGCTGTATGCTTGGGGCTGGCCCCGTGGCCGAGTGGTTAAGTTCGCGGGCTCCACTGCAGGCGGCCCAGTGTTTCGTTGGTTCAAATCCTGGGCGCGGACATGGCACTGCTCATCAGACCACGCTGAGGCGGCGTCCCACATGCCACAACTAGAAGGACCCACAACGAAGAATATACAACTATGTACCGGGGGGCTTTGGGGAGAAAAAGGAAAAAATAAAATCTTAAAAAAAAAAAAAGAAAGCTGTATGCTTTTAAGCCAACATTTCCCAAATCTACACGTCCATGGAAATATGTTCATGAAAAACCTACCCCAAAATAAAGAGAGAAAGAAGGAAAACTCTTATTTGTCATTATTGTACTAGAATTATTTTTCTCTTTCTTTTAGCTATTTTCTCTTTCCTGCCCAGGAAGCTCTGCTCAAGTTTCTGATTGCTGACTGGCAGTGCTGAACTTCTCCAGATGTCAAGCAGGCATTTGCTGAGTGATCTATGGAAACACTGCACACTTTCAGAGGAGAGGAAGAAAGCAGAAGGGAGCTTTTTGCTTTGAAAACTTTATCCAATTGATTGCCATGATGGATATTTTCATCATAAAAAGCAATTTATAGACTGTTTTCCATTTTGCCCTCTTCTTGATACATTCAAAATGAATTAATTTTCTTAAAATTTGGGCTGCAGACAAAACATAGTGTACCTGATACAGTTTAACCAGCATAGAGGAAAATGCAGCATTGTTTCCCACTGTCTTGCCTCTCTTCCATTAACGCAGACTAAGATCATCGAGACATTATTTCTTAGCAGCCTTATCACTCTGCAGACAAACATTTAGCTTGACTCAGAGAACAGTCTTCTCCTTCTTACGGGGATTTCTAGACTAACTATTGCTCAAGCCACATCATGGAGGACTACTGCTTTCTGTTCTCATCTGAGAACAGCTTTTCCAAGATGTGTCAGTCTCATGAGAATAGAAACACAGAGGATTGCTGGAGAACTTTCTAGGATACCAAGGCAGGTGATGAGATGACTTCAAAGTAAGGCTGCTCTTGGAAAAGTCTTTGAGAATTGATCAGAGCTTAGGGGAACTGAAATGAAAGAGAAGTAAAGACTGGAGCACACGCTGGCCGTTGGCGAAAAAGAGAACATTTCTGCTTATCTTGATGGGTCTTTAGATCCTTACTTGCCAAACTACAAATCCTCGATCCTCTCTCCTGCTTCCGTGCCCCCATAGTTCTGTGTCAGCTACTCTACCTGCTTCTGCGAAGTCTCATTTGAAGTTCTGTCTCCTCTGCCCACTCCTTAAAGTTCGTGTCGCTTCCTCTAGTCCCTTTGGTACTCATTTCCTCTTTCTCATCAACTTCCACAATTTTGACCATCATTACCACTGTTAATGCCACGTTGTGACTCCCAAAGGATTTCTTCTGCAGTTTAAACCTATTTACCCAGTTAGACACAGCATGTTTCTGCAGGAATATCTGAAAGAAATCTCCTATTGGATACACGTAGAATGTCATCTTTACTTCCAAAATTATGCTTCCTCCTTCTTGCCATCCTGATAGATATGAACAGTTTCACTAGTTGTCCAAGCCAATAAGTCTGGTCATCATCCCTGGCTTCATCCTGAACTCCTCACCAGGCCTCCCATTCAGTTTGTTTCCAAAATATATTGTGCCTCTAGGCAAATAGACCTGGGTTCTATTTATGCTTCAGCCTCTTGCTAGTCCCTAGCTGGATGCACAGTTTGCTTAACTCACAGCGCCTTCCTTTTCCACTTATAAGAAAATTGAGTCCCACTAGTTAGTGGTAGACTGAAGCTTGAACAGAGATTCTTAAATTTCGCCTCTATTCCTTCTTAATGACCCCATTATGCTCTTAGCTATTCCTCTCACATATGTGTCATCTGCAAATTTGACAAGCTTGGTTTGATTTATTATTAGAATCTTTGATAAAAATGCTTTACAGGAAAGGGACAATAGTAATGGCTTAGGGCTGCCTCTTGAAAACCTCACTCAGTTGATCATTCTATAGCACAAGCACACCTCTAAAGGTACCTAGGAAAAGGGCAGAGAAAGAGGTTACGTATAAGTTGAGAGCTATAAATTGAGATCTGAGCTAGGGACTAAAGAAAAATCATCTGAGAGACTAAGTAGGTACCACATGTCAAGACTAGTGTTCACAGTTCAGAGAAGATACATCAGGCGGCCTTGTGGGTAGGAGAGGCCCACCCTCTGCTCCTCAGCATCTTCCCCTCAAGGCAGAGATGGGTACACACTTCCACCCATGGCTGTGAGGCTAGAATGCTGACAATCAGATCCTATATTATAAAAATAATGACTAGCTGCTTACAACACTTAATGGGTCTCCCTAAGGTAGAGCAGCTTCACAGACAACTACCACTGTTATTCCATAAAATTAGGTCTTTCATAATTCTTACTGTCCACTTGCCTTCTTCTCAAAGTACACAGATTCACTCTGTTATCCATGATGGTGGTAGAGGACAGGATATGTGTACCTCTGTGTTGGGTTGTGGGGCGTTGGTGCTCAATCGCTTGGCAACGATCAGCCAGCCGTAAGTTATCAGGGAGCTTATTATGTTTTCTCAGCCTGTTCCTAATTCTGTTTTATCCTTCCTCAGTTTCAAGGTAGAGAGAGGTGGGGAGAGGTTGAAATCATAAAACTTTGTAAAGACATTCCTCCACCTTTTCTCTTGGCCTATGTCTATTTAATTTGGGGTCAAAATTGCACGTTGAAGGAAAAGCTACTGAACTTAATTAGGGTTTTAAAGTTCAACTCCGGATTTTGCCAAAGGCTTTGTTAAATCAAGCTAAAGTTGCGATGCCCATCCACTTCTCAAGCATTTTGGCTCCAAGACCGCTAAGGGATCTGGTACCCTCCCGCGGTCTGGCTTTATTTGTGTAGTAGTTTTCAAATGGTGTGTGCATGCACAAGTGTGGGGTCTTCTCCTCAAATGATTACCACCTGTCAGTAAAAGTCCCTTGATCCTTCAACCTATCACTCCTATCAAAAGGGGAAAAAAATAGTCTGGAGCAATTTATGCTTAGTGAGACTCTTGATTGCTTCATTAATTACTAAGTGTTGATAAATCATCAGTTTAATGATCAATTTTTATAATTTTTACAGAGATTAAAGTCAGTCTTGCACTGACCTGTGGTTTCTGGAATCTGCCCTGTCCCACTTTGTAAATGACCACCAATAGCATCCTTGCCATTTTACATCCAGAGCTGAGAGACCATCCATTATAACTGGAGACCTGGAGCGGCCGGGCGCTTTCACTGACCCTGGGTGGTTTGGAGACTCAAAAAATTACACTAGTCACAACTCCCAGCTATCTCAGTCACTGACTTCACAGGATGCGGGATTTTGTTTTTAATGGGGAGTTAAAATTTGTATCTTGGATCTGCATCTTTTGCTGAGAGCTCCTCTTACAGGCAACTAGAAGTTCTTTTCTTCACCTATTTTAGACTTCAGTGTCCTTCCTCTGACGCTTGGTTTTCCTTTTCCAGTTTGAAACCCATTTTCTTCGTGCAAGAACACAAAAGGAAAATATGAGCAGCCCACTTTGCTTCTTTCCCATTGTTTAAGATAAGACCACATTCTCATCTTGACTCATTCTGCTTATTTTTTTCCCAACATCCTTAAAGTATTTTTTGTTCTAAAACTTGTCTCTAGATATTTTTTATAAGCTGGAGCTTATTCAGGCCTGCCAGATTCTGATGTTTTCCTTACAGTTAATTCTCTCAACATCCTTTTCTTTCTCATCAATTAATTCCTGCTAAGGTGTTGATGGCTGACAACAGCTTAATGTATCAACCCGTTAGGGCAGCATTTGCATTTTCATAACTGCGTTTAATTCCTTAACCCCAAAGAATGCATGATGGGAGAATTTCAAGTATTCTTGCAGAGACAATATGGAAAGAACTTTGGAGGGAAGAGTTTTTCCGAAAGCCCAGCTAATCACAGAACAGATTTTTTAAGTACTTGTCCATACATAAGTCTCTCATTTCTGTAAATAACATGAGAAAAGTCAATAAGGGAAAATGTAATACACATTCATCATTGCAGATGCCAGCGATGAACTGAAGGCAGGAGCAGCTTCTCCATGTCTTTGGAGGCTTCTAAACCAGAGATAACCCGACTTTTCAGCCCTTTTACTCTGATTCAATCTACTTAATTTGTTGAAGTTTTAAGGTAAAAATGTTTTGTGGAGCATTTAGAGCAGTGATTACAACTTGACCTGGAAAGTAATTAGAAAAATGCCAACTAAATGCAAGCACTCCAGGGAACAATATATGTTCGTCCGGAGGTTAGTGTCCCGAGTCAGACAAATCTAGATTCAAATCCTCACTCTGACTCAACAGCTCAGGGTCTGTAGGTAAATCATGTAACTTGAGACTTAATGTCTGCCTCTTTTAAAAGGGTGTAATAATAATAACAGCCATATGACTGGGTTATCCTGAGGATTAATGAGATAAACCAAGTAACATGCTCCGAGTAGTTTTTAGAACATAGTAAAAAGCTAATGAATATTACTGCTGTGAATGTGTGTGTTTTTAAGCCAAAAACACGCAAGACTCAGGTCAGCTTTGGGATCTTAGGGTTCCCACAGGTTACCATAACTTGTCTGGTCAACGAAAGGAAAATCCGCAGTTATTTCTATTGAGATTCTAAGATGTATTAGTCTGTTTACCCATTTGTTTATTTTTTCTTACATTCTTTTATTCACGCAGCATGCAGCAAGCACCTGTTACGTTAGAAGTTGGAAAACAGTGGTAAAAAGACAGTCATTCTCTCTGTTCTCAAAGCACTGACAGTCTAAGGGTGTCATTGCAGAACAGGAAAGAGACTACGTGTAAAATCCAAGAATAGGAGGTGACAAGGGATTCACCTCAACACATTTCACCTCTCCATAAAACTAAATCAACCACTTCACACCCATTTGGCTGGCAGTTGTAAAGAAAAAAAAAGAAAATAACAAGTGTTGGTAAGTATGTGATGAAATTGGAACTCTTGTGCACTGCTGGTGGGAAAGTACAATAGTGCAGCCATGGTGGAAAAATGCATGGAAGTTCCACAAAAAAATTAAAAAAGAATTGCTATATGATATAGCAATTCCGCTTCTGGATTTATACCTCAAAGAAGTGAAAACATAGATTTGAACTGATATTTGTACATGTGCTATTCACAACAGCCAAAAGGTGGAAACAACTCAAGTGTCCATCAATGGATGAATGGATAAGCTGTATGTATACACACACACACACACACACAGAGGAATATTATTCATCCATAAGAAGGAATGAAATTCTGACACATGTGGCAATATGGATGAAATTTAAGGACATTATGCTCAGTGAAATGTCAGGCACAAAAGGACAAATATATGATTCCATTTATCTGAGGTACTTGGAACAGACAGAAAGTAGAATAGTGGTTACCAGAGGCTGGGGGAAGAGGGAATGAGGAATTAGTGTTTAATGGGTACAGGGCTTCAGTCTGGGGAGGACGAAACTGTTGTGAAGATGGCTGGTGGCAATGATTGCACAATGACAAGGGGAGCATACTTATTGCCACTGTACTGGACATTTGAAAATGGTTAAAATGGTGAATTTTATGTAACACATATTTCACCACAATATAAAAAATCATGCATTCTATGAATTCTACAGTTAATATAGCTGGAAGTTGTGACTAGCATAATGTTTTCCCTCTATAATATAGGGAATCTTAGCTGTTACCTGATTCATTGAAAAAAACAAACCAATATTTGGACAGCAATAACAAACAGGAGCTGTGTTTTCTTTGTAAATTTTTTATAAGTGGATTAAAACATTTGCATACTTTCCCTCCATTCTAGAACTCTCCTCCCACCAAGATATTTTATTCTTTCACCTCATGAGGGCAGCAAGCAGGGCTACTAAGAGAGATGGCAGTGTGTGGATTAAGTACAGAGGCCTAATCCAACGTCTGATTGGACAAGGACATATACACCATGCAGAAATATTGAAAAACCATTTCACGCTACTGTAAATAAGTTATGTTTAGTTATTTTTAAGTACTCTAATTCCACTTCTCCAAAACCATTTTGAAATGTTGATGTCTTAAATATGTGAAGGCTGCCTTCCCATTCTCATGTCATTATCTACCGCCATGTACAGAATTTTAATGACGCATTTTCTCTACTTGATATTTGTGTTATTTTAAACACGGATAATGCTAAAGTGTATTTTTGTTTAGCCAACTAGATTGTCATTAACAGAAAATTAATAGCGAGTTTAAAAAACAGTTTACTGTTTCACATTAAAGAGGTACTTTAAAGATTGTTTCTTTGAAAAACAAATGATAAACTAGAAAACACACTTTCCAAGGGAAAATACAACCTTAGAAAATAAAAATAAGTTTGAGAAATATAAATTCTTATAAGGAAAAATTAGAGATGCTTATTAAGGAAAAACTAGGGTGTTCTAGAGTGAATCTTTAATCTTTAAAGTTGAAGTCCAGGGGAAGATAACCCCTTTCCACAAATTGCAATTCAGCGCCACGGTAAGAGATAAAAATATAAGGTTGAGTGGATTACATATGTGACATAGTATGGTGTATCTTATACTTTTTTAATAAGAAGAGTGCAAAAAATATATTTAAAACACACTGCTGCCTTCTAGCATAGAATACTATGAAATTTTCCACTAGAATAATTTTTTAATGATATGGTTAATTACCCTTATTAATTCATTGAACAAGTGTTTAACGAGCGCATTCCACATGTCAGGCCCTGTGATCTATCTTGGTGTACTGGCCTGAACAGTATTAAGGGTATTTCCTGCTCTCCTGGAGCTTAAGATCTAGCTGCTACCTCGTACACCTCACTTCTTTTTAAGCTATAGACAGTTACCTGAATCCAAAGGTAGTTTTTCTGACCTCTTAATTTCCATTTCTCCAGACTAAACAATCATGATTACATTTCTCCTGTTTCCTTGTATTTCCACCATATACAAACTAAGAAATGTACCATCATTTCCTTTGGAGCTAAAGAAAAAAGCTCTTAGATAACAATGACCGTTAATTTCAATATCTCTGGTATCCTAAAGAATGGTCAAATAATTCTTCCCTCTTAAATTAACAGCAAGAAATTTACTGAATTAGGCTTTTTGAGGGAAGGAAAAATAAGCCGGAATGACAGAGAGCTATAACTACATGATTAGGGAATATTCTATTGTTTTTAAAAAACCACTTAATTTTGCTACTCTAAATTATTTGTTATAAAAAGATCAGGCTAGCGGCCAGCCCTGTGGCATAGCGGCTAATTTTGGCATGCTCCACTTCTGCCACCCAGCTTCAAGGGTTCAGATCCCAGGTGTGGACCATGGAGTCAGCCATGCTGTGGCAACAACCCATATATAAAGTGGAGGAAGAGTGGTACAGATGTTAGCTCGGGACTAATCTTCCTCAAGCAAAAAAAGAGAAAGATTTCAACAGACGTTAGCTCAGGGTTAATCTTCTTCAGGAAAAGAAACAAAAAAGCTTCAGGCTAGGATGAAGGATAATTTAAAACTTGGAAAAGAAATGAATCCTCTTAAATGTACTTCCCAAACTCAATGTTCCTTAGATTGAACAGCCATATACATATTTTCAAAATTTTCCCAAGGAGTGAATATTGGATGCCACTTTAATAAGTAAAAGTGGATAGACAGACTATAATCAAATTCAAGGTAATATCAACTGTTTAATATTAAATTTAATATTATGGAGATAGCTAATTATCCTCCAATATTTATTTTCCCCCTATTGCATTGATAGAGACATTTAGCTGGGCATTGGTTAGCCAATCTCCATTGCATCTATGTGTGGTCATGCAAATTCCAGCCAATGAGGAGTTTCATACATAATATAAGACCTCAGGGGAATGACCTTAAAGGAAGTGGGTCAGCCCCTCTCATTCTCTTCTCCTTGCTTCTACTTGGAATTTGGCTATAATATCTGGAGCTTAAACTGCCATTTGGGACCATGAGGCGAATACTAAATGTTGAGGACGGTAAAGCCGAAAAATGGGAGAAACCCACTTTCTGACCCCATGGAGCACTGTAACAGCCTTTGCCAGTCTACCGTCTAACTTCTTTTAAGGAAGAAAGAGATCTCTGCCTTGTTAATTGCAGTCTCTGTTACTCAGAGCTGAACCTAATCCAAACTAACACCATATTTTGTCCTATATTTAAAAATAGTGTGCTACGCGTGACAGAAGCTAAGTTTATGGAATTGCCTGTGGTAGGCACCAGGGCCTGAAACCCATGATATTCCAGGCTCAGAAGGCTGGGGCCTTTGTTATCTGCAGCAAAATATTTGGCCCTATTGTCAACTGCTGTTCCTCGGAGGGCAAACTAGGTGCCAACTGAGACTTGGAGAAATATTAGGAAATACTCAAATGGTGATGTGCATTGCTCCTTCTTGCTGCGTTCAGCAAAGTCTTCAAGAGAGAGACAAACTTAGTCTTGGACTAGCCAGCCTGCAGGCTGAGATAAAAGTAAAAGCAGTTTAAAATGGAAGGTGCTCTCTGCCTTGGTCGCAATCTGCACTGATGGAGAATCCTCGATTATGAGCTTGAAAAAGTAAAAAAAAAAACCCCATATCCTAAACTAAAGTACGGTAATTATAAGCCATAGCTGCCAAGAGGTAGCCTTAGAAGTAAGTAAAGCTGGGGCCCAACATCTTTTTATCACCCTCAGGTAAAAATAAAGTTGGGGAAAAATAGGCTTCTCATTTATTAGGACTTATTAGTGCATATTAAGATTTAATCTATATTTGGTGCAAATCTATGATCTTCATCAGAGCTCTGTCATCTACTACAGAATTATGGTGAGAAACAAATTAAAATAAATAAGTGAGACAGCAACAACAGCAACAAAAAAGAATTGTCTGCCAAACCTTGGGAAAGATCAGATTCAGGATAATGCCTGTGGCAATGATCAAATTTAGGATATTGACATCCAAACAAGGGTTATCGTTCCTCAGGGCCTCAAGGTTGAATGGGGCATTAAGTTGAAAGAGGGAGGGGACAGCAAAGGAGGGATCAGCAAGTTCCCTTGGAGATGGGAGTGGTACATCTCCACTGGGAATTGCAGAGCACAGAAGTAAGTCAACGAAAGAACAGAATTGCCAGGCTTAAGACCACATCAAGAACAGACTTTCATACATGGTTACTTGCACTCAGAACCACCTAAAAAAAAGCAGACTAGAAGCCTGCAAAGTTTCTGAGGGAATTATATTGCCAAGGAAACTACGAGCATGGCCTGAAAAGTCTGTGCCCATTCAATGACTAAAGCAGTCCTAGGAACCCCTATCTGTATCAGAAGGACTCAGCTATGAAAGCATGCAACCCACAAGAAGGACACAATCTTAATGCCCTTTTCAGATATGGCCATGTAGGAGAATGGACAAGGAGGGACCTCTCGGAGAGTGAAGCCGCGGGTCACAGGGGGCATTGGAAAGGAGTCTCTTTGCCATTCCTACCTAGCAAGATTTGAAAATTGCTATAGATCGGTGACGGCTATATGTTTCTCATGCTTTTATTTTCAAAAGAGAAGTGTGTACTGCAGTTATCAGGTCTTTAGTTCATATACTGCTGGACCACAAGGAACCAAATCTTGATGTAGAAGGCTACACAACCGTTCAGAGATGTGGACTTGAGCTGGATGCAGTAACTAATGAGATTTTGAGCTGGTCTCCTTTGAAAAAAACTTAAAAAGTCTCTACACATGGAAAGAAGAGTGAAAATGGTTATTTCTGTATACCAATGGTGATACACACTGCCAGTTTTCCCCACTCTCTGTTTTCAAGGTCTTTTGAGTAATAAAATTCCTTCATTTTAACTGGGTACATGGTTGTCTGAAAGGGTTACATTTCCCAGAATCTTTGCAATTAGGTATAGCCATGTGACCAAGTTCTGACTGACAGGATGTACATAGAAGTGTTCTGCGCATCCTCCAGGATCTACTCCTCTTTTCCCCCTCTTTCTTTCTGCTTTCTGGAATGGGGATGCAATGGCTGGAGCTTAAGAGGACATCCTCAACCACAAGGTAGACTACAGCAATGTGCTAAAGATGGCAGAGAAACAAGATAGATTAGGGGTTGTCAAATTACAGCTTGTAGGGTAAACCCAGCCTGCCGCTTGTTTTTATATATGTTTTATTGTAACACAACCACGCACATTTGTCTATGTATTGTCTCACTGCTTCCGTGCTAGAATAGCAGAGTTAAATAGTTGTGACAGAGATCATACGGCCCACAAAGCCTAAAATATTTACTATCTAATTCTTTACAGAAAAAGTTTGGTGATGCCTGAGATAGAAGAAACCACATTTCCTGATACCATGAAATGCTATACCAGTCCTTTCATCCTCTTTAAAACGTTATTGAGTTTCTGTCAAATACTGCTGAAGATTATTCTAATACATTTGAATTTTTCTTCTATCCAATGTTAATATTTTTATTGCTATATTTTTTCCAGTGTAGAAATCCTACATTTAACATTATTTATATGAAAGTGCAAAGAGAATAATAGTACATTTAATTTAATTGATGTTTACCATTAGATCATCTAGTTTCACAAATCCTCAGAGATTAACTTCCCCAACAATGAAAATGCATGTATACTTAAATTTTTTAAAGAATGAAGAAGTAGGATTGACCAAAAATTCTGACATTTTTGATGTAATAAGAAGCCTTCTTTCATTAAACCTATCTGACCCACCGTGTTTGTGGATGTCCCGCTCCAGAAAGCAAAATCCGCCCACTAATGGGCAAAAACCAACTTTTGTTAAATGAAAAAATTATTAGCAACTAAAAATACATTTAAATACAAGTGTTATGTTAAAAAAATTTATTTTGTCCATTTGTACTGTTTAAAATCTTCCTGACAAATTTCACTCTCTCGTTCCTATCCCCTCACCTTCATGTTTCTTATTTTGTTTTAAATCATTTAATTCAGGTCTCATCTCTTCCGTGATACCTATGGAAGTTTTCCCTTTTGAAATTTAATCATGTTTTAAAACTTTGCTTTGTTTTTATATAAGTAAATCTTACTAAGACTCACTTTATTTTCTCTATTCTCCTCTCTCCGCACTACCATGTTACAAGAGCATTTTTCTTTTACTTTAGAAATTGTTCCTAACTAGGTAAAAGTCATCTTTTTTCCTAACTTTTTCTTTTGTATTTCTAACTTTCCGCTTAATGACATTAGCCTCACATCATTACCCAGTGTTTTATTATTTTCTAATGCTGTCTTATTCTCTCTTCTAATGCTCACCTCCATTTTATGGAATCAAGGATTTTCATTATCAGAATCCAACAAATATCTCTTTTCCTCCTGCTTTCTAATCCCCGAATCACTGCCTAAATTAGTGTTCTCAAAGTGGGAGAGAGAACTACGGACGTTGAGATCACCCAGGAAAGAGTTGAGGAGATCCTCAAAATATTAAACAGAGAATTACCATAAAACCCAGCAATCTCACTCCTAGGTATATACTCAAGAAAAAGAAAAAACATAGGTGTATGCAAAAACTTGTATGCAAATGTCCATAGCAGCACTATTTATAATAGCCAAAAAGCAGGAACAACTTAAAGGTCTATTCAGCTGATGAATGGATAAATAAAATGTAGCACATCCCTACAATGGAATATTGCTCACAAATAAATAGGAATAAAGTACTGAATATGTGCTATAATTGAATAAACCTTGAAAACTTTATGCTAAGTGAAAGAAGCCAGTCACAAAAGACGACTTATTATGTGATTCCAATTATATAAAATGTCCAGAATTGACAAATCTACAGACAGAAAGTAGATTAGTGGTTGCCCAGGGCTGGGGGGGCGGGGGGGGGGGGGGGGCATTGCAGGAGAATGCAGAGTGGCTCCTATTGAGTTTGGGGTTTCTATTTGGGGTCATGAAAATGACCAAAAATTAGATAGTGATGATGGTTACACAAGTCTGTGAATATACTAAATACATTGAATTATATATTTAAATGGTGAATTTTATGGTATGTGAATTATGTCTCAATAAAGTAGTTTAAAAAAAGAAAACGAAGTCACTCAGATGCTTGGTTACAATGCAGATTTCTGGGTCCTACCTCAGACCTACTGAATTCAGATTTTTACTAAGGATGCAACCTACCACTCTGTTTTTTGAAAAAGCACCCTAGAAGATTCTTATGCACATTGAGGTAACAGAGCTTATTCTAAAACATGAATTATCTTAGCAAATACACAAGTCTCTACCTGTGGGTCTTGAATCAATGGTCAACTCTTGCACTAGCCTGGCAAATAGAATTACCCCTACTTCCTCTAAGCTTCTGCATGGCAGGCATTACCTCCCGCTTCACTCAGACTGATTGCTCGGGTTCCCATCCTGAAGCCCCAGTGAAGTCTCTCTTCCTTTTGATCTTTCTCAAACATTTTCCACATATAACGTTAACTACATGTTTTCCAGGAGCTATTTTCCTTTTACATGAATTTTCTGCCCTTCGAATATTCTTTTCTTTGAATTATTAAACCTAAAACCATGTATACGTATTGAATTCTGCAGTCACATCGCTTAGTTTGTTCAATAGCCCATAGATAATAGAAACAATTCTGAAGGTATGAAAGGCTTTTGTGTTATTGCTGATTTTCTGAGGCATCTAGCTTTTCCCAGTAGTAATATCACACAGTCCACCACTGCCAGAGAATGTCCTCATTCACATTTCATATTTGCACGCTGTTTGACCCAGCAAGGGTCTATGAGAATAGAGGAGATCTCTCTTCCCAACTTCAGGCCTCTGTGAAACAGGAGCTGGGGAATTTCCTGGTTGTTACAGAAGGAGTTCACTGGTGGAATGGTGCTGTAGCACCTTTGGCTCGAATTATGTTCCACTGCAGGGAAGGGAGAGCAGGGACTCAGATATCGGAGAGGCTTAGGGATGTTTTGATGGGAAAGGTTTTGGAAATGATATAATTTTAGAGCCAGACTGTGAAGTTGGTTGACTGGAATGTTACTAGGGAAGGTCTTTGGCCTAAATCCCCACATTCTCCCTCCTACTCCCCATATCGAAAAAGACTTGAAACTTCACTGTCAGAGAGTCATGCTTTTTAGGGTCTTGAAGGCAAAAAAAGTCTTACAAATTCCATATTACTATCAAATTCCCTTGGGGAGAAGATAAAAATTCTTAATTATTTGAGGGATAGCTGGTTGCTGAGATGGGCAAGTGGGAACCCAAAAGAAAGAGAAATTTTGAAAAAGAAATGTAAGAATTTAGCAAAGACTCTATTTGATTACTTCACGGATGAACCAGACTGAAAAACTAGTTTATTCTTAAGTCTGTGATCTTTAAAAATTCAACAATGGAAAAAAAAGCCACACACCCCAAAAAGAACTTACTTTCTAGTTCAAAGGGAGAACGTTACATATAAATAACTGACTGCCTAAATGAAAAACAAAACAGGAAAGCAAACCAAATAAACAATAACAGACCAGTACAACTTCAGGCACTGGATTTCTTTTGGACTTTCTTTCTGCACATATAGGACTATTATTATTTGAATTTTCAGCAATTTTTATGAAAAATTAGTACCCTACAATCATTTCCTCTCTTGGTTCAGTCATAAAGAATTAGAAAGGAAAACAGAAATATCAACTTCATTACTTAAAAAAAAAAAAAAATTTCTCTTTAATTTGTAAAGAAGTTTTATGAAAGAACTTTCTAGAACTATCTTTCATTTTCACTTATTTGTATCATTATCCAATGACTTGTGGTGGCCAAGGAGGAGTGCTGGTCACATCTCCCTTCTTGTCTGATATCGGAGTTGGCTGATCCGATTAGGGTCCAATGATGCCCTTCTGCTGAGGCCATTCTCCCTGAGAACGGTGCAGTTAATTTCTAAATATGGCAAGAGTTCCAGAGTCAGACCACTCCTGTCTGACCTGACACTCCAACAGGTAAATTTTGCAAGGACTGTGGCCAACACTGTCTCAAAGCTGAGCTACAATATGGGGCTCTTCCTACCCAGTCTTCCTTCCTTCCCTCTCTCCTTCCCCAGGTGTCAGTCCTCCTTCTCCTCTTTCATTCTTTTATTCTTCAGAGACATTTTTCCCAAAAGATCTTTCGAATGTCTAATTCTGCCTTAGCCTCTGCTTCTTAGAGTGCCTGAACTGCTACATTACTCATGAAAAAAAATGTATACATTCTTTCCTTTTTTTTCCTTTGGCAAAGCATTGTAAAATCAAGTGGATAGGACAACTGTAGAAATACTTATGTTCTCCAAGTAATAACTTGACATATATCACATATTTGCACCAGATGTACAAGTCATCACAGCTTTAAAAATTTGACCAATTTTTTTTTTTCACCTTAAGAGCGTTTTAGATACGGAAGATATTTTCTAAAAAATCTACACAGAGACATCATATTTAATTTACATATTTGTAGAGCTGTCTATGTCATTTCCACTGTCAGAACATTCTGTTCTTTTAGTCTGGTGATTTTAAAGTAGAAGAACCAATGTAAGGAGAAAAAAAAGCAAATGATGCCAGGGAGAAATAGCCATGGGGTTAAGACAATTCCTGCAAGTCAAAGAGTTTTTGCAATTCATGATATTGTTTCTTTGCAACGCTACTTATAATTCTGTCTGAAATCTGAATATTTCCGATGAAAGCCAGTCATAAGAGCCAGAAAAAGGCAAAGGCATGTAGAGTATGACAATAATTCTAATGATAATTAGCCCCAATCATAGCTCTAATTAAATTTTACTTCTAAATTAGGTTTAAAAGGTATACCAAGGTATAAAGTAGGTATAAAAACGTATGAAGATTTTTGGAATTTGGGGCTGTGTAATGAATACTTTCCTATCTCCAACAGAGAAACAGTTTCTGAGGAGGTTAATATATTCCATTTCACCGTGCAATTCGCTGCCTCTCCTTTGCCCTTTTCTTCTATGTGTATAATTGGAAAACAAACGAAAATGGCCAAAAGTTCTTTGGGAATTAGATTGAAAACGAAATATATCTCTCCTTGTTAATGTTCTTGTAAGGGCAAGAAATGGCTTAAAAATGTATTTTTAAAAAGTGGGAAAGAATTTGCATAGAATCGAAAAGATTGATCTAAATACTTTCATGGGTAAGTAGCTGCTTTTGTACAATCAAATTCTGTGTAAGAAATTAATAATTGAGGAAGGGTTTCTAGACTACAGTTAAGGAGGACCAACTCCTTGAAGCTGAAAAAGGGAAAAACAATCACATATAATAATGAACCAGAGTGAAAGAGTAAAAGTGCTGTATGTGTGTGTGTGTGTATGTAATTATATATAATATAATTAAATAATGGGTTAGGAAGCAATAAAAAAAGGAATTCCAATTATTATATAGTGTTAGCCAATCCAAATAAATAAACTATTAAAAATTTACAGCAATTCCTAAGGTTCTAAGCTGTGATTTCTTCATTTCTCATTCTAAAACTTAGTAACTTATTAGTCAGTTGGTAAGAAAAAGTTGACTCTTGCCATAAATACTAAATTAGTATTTCAAAAAGAGGCATATAACACAAAAGTAAGATGGAGCACCCAAGCATTTCAATATTAATAAATGATGTTCAGCACTATGTAAATGTAGATGATGGTTAACTTTCATTTTATTTTTAAAAAGGAAATAAATTGTTTATCCCCTCAACCGCCTCCAACCTCAGTATGGTTGGAACGTGGATGGAACAAAGAAAGATCAAGAGGAAAAGATTACAATTGAGCCAGACTTCTGAAGCTGGAAGTATATGTACTAGCAAGTTCAACGTGAACTGGCATTTTAAAAGGCCACTCATCTTACAGCAATTACTTAACTTTGAGTCAGTGTCCTCCTCTTGCCTATTTCCGAACGGCACTGCGGTCCCCAAATCAGGGACTGATGGGAATTTTAGTTTACCAGAGCTGATTTTAAATCAGCAGATTCCTGACCCTTGTTGCGCCCCACGTGTGATGCAGCAAAAAAAGCATTTGACCAAGACTTGAAATGAGATTTGGGAACTGATTCAGAACCCAGCAAGGCAAACCAGGAGAGAGGAGACAGGGAGCTGTGAAAGAGTGTGTGTGGGGGTGTGTGTGCACGTGTGTGTGTGTATGGCAGGGAAGGGGGGGTGGGTCACGGTCCTGTCAGTTTTGGAGGAAGAATGACAGGTTACTCCATGGACAACAATACCGTCTGTAGTTTCTGATGCACAGGTTGGAAGCAATTTTTAGAGAAACACTGCCAAGTGGACCCTGAAGTGTGTAAGGGGAAGGAGGAAGTGTGGAATAGTGGGAAAAGGTAAGCTCAAGGCTTTCTGTCAGGCAGACTGGGGTTAGCCTCGGCTCCTTTTTGTCTATCACGTCCTCTATCCCACCTGTCAGCAAGTCCTGTTGGCTTGACTTCCAGAAATGTATTCAGAATTGATCGCTTCCCCTCCATGGCTACAACCCAGTCCACCTTCCTTTATCTGGATTATTGCAATAGCCTCCACTGCTCTCTCTCATTTAACTATAATCTTTCCTCAAAACAGCAGGCTGAGATCAGTTTAAAATGACTTCCCATCTCACTCCAAGTACAAGACCCTTCACAATCCAGCCTCTGCCTGCTCATTCTGGGGGCTATGCTGGCCTTCCCCTCTCAAACCCTCCATGCGCACTCCACCTGTATGTGTCGTTACATGGACTCCTCCTTCTGCCCGGACGCTCCCTCCCACATCTCCTCAGGATGTGCTTGCTCATCCCCTTGAGCTCTCTGCTCACTCGCCATCTTCTCAGTTGAGCCTTCCTATGGCTAACTTATTTTAAATGGTAGTCTTCAACATCCCCCCCACCGCCAAGAACTGACCATCCCTTTGCCTCATTTATTTTCTCCAAAACATACTCATACCAATTTATTCGTTGTTTCAATTGGAGTGTAACCTTCTGAAAGCAAGTATTTTTTTCTGACTTGTTCACTGCTTTAGCAATGGGCCATCTTGGACAGGCTATAGTACACAGCTGCTCAATTAAACACTAATCTAGGTGTTGCTGTGAACGTATTTTGCAGAAGTGGATAATATCTACAGTCAAATGACTTCAAGTAAAGGAGATTATCTTTGACAATGTGGGTGGGCCTCATCCAATCGTTTAAAGGCCTTAAAAGCAAAACAGAGGTTTCTCTACATAAAGCTTGGAATAGGTATACATTAATAAGAGAATCACGCAAATAATGTAAAATGATAACTTTATAAAGATGAGACACATGGAGCTATAGAGCAAAAACAGTAAATTCCATGAGGGGAGAAAATATGTCTTCTTTTTGGTCATACTATATTGCCAGCACCTAGCATAATGCCAGAGTCATGCTAGGGGCTCCATAATCTCTTTAGATATAAATGAACAAACACAGATTCCAGTTCTATAATGAAAAGATGACTGAAAATACCAAAGCATGTTTGAAAGGAAAGTCCTAAAGATAACCACGGATTTGGAAAATCAGACCCAGAATAGATAAAAAGATCTACTATTATTTCAACTAGTGAAGAGAAAATTGAACATTGATCTAATAATAGAGTTTAAGAACTTCAATTCCCAAAGTAATATCATATTTGTTTTCTTCTGCAGGCATTTCTTGTGAGAACACTTTGTGTGTAAAACAGCACATTTGTCCAGCATTTATATATCAAACGCAGGGAACTATTCTACTGCCAGTAAGAGATTTGACACATAGCCATGGGATGTCCAGGATGTTCTCTTAGACTTTGCTAGTTGTTTTAATATGAACAACTCTCTGGGAACACTTCGTTATATCTCTGTGACTCTAAGCTGACAAATAAAAATGGCAAGCAATAGGATATATTGGAGAATATGAGGAAGCCATTTGGTGTAAACCTAATTCAGCCTGACCTTGTCTTTCCAAAAGGGCCTGACCGTGGCTGTTGAGCATGCATTGTATACCTGCTTTAGAGATTCCCTATGGCAAGAGCAAAAGGCCCTTGAGATAAAGGTGCAACTTCCTTCCCCCTCCCAACGTTGGTGTCTCCTTAAGGATTAAGCATCTTTCCATAGGCTAGAAACTGATTGCTGCACTCACCTGTGACCGCCCAGCTCGAGAAAATAGACTTGCCTCCTGCTACGCCCACCAAGATGGCAGACCCACTACCTGCTGTGTCCATCAAGTGCTGTGCCGACAGGGCAATCTTGTGACTATTGTGGGAGGGACATTTCAGTCATATGTGAAACACCCTGTTTGGGGGTATATAACCACTCTATGCACCCCACTTCTTCGGTGCCCTTTCTTCCTTTGGGAAGAAAGGCCCCGGGCCATGGTCCTCAGATTTCAGCTCAGAATAAACTCACCCAAATTTTCATTTACAGATTGGTTATGGATTATTTTCGTCGACAAAGCCTATGTTCCACTGATTAGCAGATGCATATCTTACAAAATTCCAGCACCAGTACAGCATGACATTAGGATGACAACTCATTCCTAAACACGTGTGATTTTGGAAGGGCCACTTAAACTCAAATGAGGAATGAGAACAAACTTATCTTCTTTTGATGGCACTCTTTTTAGTGTGTGTGATTGTTTTATTTCCAGCATTATTATTATCTACAGCTAAGTCTTTAACATTTTCATTTCTTTGGTAGTGGGAGGTTTCCATTGCACTACAAATCAAGGTCAGATTCCAAATTCCTCTGTTTCTGAAAATTCCCAGGTCAGACAAGGCAATGTAGGTAAATCCTCTTCCCTTGTCCTCTATTATGGTCCTGTCCCTAGTGTTTGCTGACTCCAAGTCTGTGATAGTCAATTTTATGTGTCAACGTAGAAGCTAAGGGATGTGGGGCTGGCCCCGTGGCCCAGTGGTTAAGTTCGCACGCTCTGCTTCGGTGGCTCAGGGTTTTGCTGGTTCGGATCCTGGGCGCAGACATGCCACAACTAGGAGGACCCCTAACTAAAAATATACAACTATGTACTGGGGGACTTTGGGGAGACAAAGGAAAAATGAAAAAATAAAATTAAAAAAAAAAAAAGAAGCTAAGGGATGCCCTGATAACTCATAAAACATTCTTTCTGCGTGTGTCTGTGAGGGTGTTTCTGGAAGAGATTAGCATTTGAATCAGACTGAGTAAAGAAGATGGCTCTCATTAAAGTGGGCAGGCATCATCCAATCCACTGAGGGCGCAAAGAAAACAAAAGGACAAAGGAAGGAGGACTCTCTCTCTCTCTTTTTGAGCTGAGACGTCCATCTCCTCCTGTCCTTGGACATCAGAGATCCTGGTTTCAGGTGCTTACACCAGCGACCTTTGAGACTGGGAGTTAACACCATCAGCAACTCTGGCTCTTAGTCTTTGGGACTCAAACTGAATGACACCCCCGGCTTTCCTGGGTCTCCAGTTCACAGATTGCAAATCGTGGGACTTCTGGCCCCCAGAACCATGTGAGCCTATTTCTATAGTCGGTCTCCTCAATATATATATACTGGTTCTGTTTCTCTGAGAATCCTAATACAAAGTCTAGCTGTATGCTCTTTTCTTCTCACTTCAAATGTTGGTTTCTGAGACACGAGATGTACTTTCATACCAATGATTCCTTTTATTATTATTTGCAGTTTTTTGTTTTGTTTCGTTTTGTTTACACAAAGCTTTCTAACCTTTATCAGAGATAACTTCTCACTCTCCGTTACCAAGCGCGGGCACAGAATTCCCTCCGAAATCTCTTTTTATTGATTTCCTTAAAGTTCTATACCCAGTCCTGCTCAGAGGTCAGAAAGCCATGTTCAGAAATCTGGCTAGCAGTGGTGTTTTTATCCAATGTGCACAGTAATTTAATTTTGTGCTTTGTAATTTTATTTGTTTTTTTGTTTGAATATCTCTACCCTTTAGTCATCCACATGTCCCAAAATTTGTTTGACTTTTAACTCCCATAAAATTCATTTTTGAGAATGGATAATATAAATCCAGAAATACATATTTCCTTTAAGAAGTATGGTGACTTTAATTAAAGGGAGCTTCAAAGCAAATCATTTAGCTTCTTATGGGCTTCTAGAAAGATATGTTGAAGTGCTAGCCTCTGGAATCTGTACATGTGGCCTTATTTGGAAATAGTGTCCTTGCAGACATAATCAAGTTAAAATGAAATGATAATCTGATCACCTAATGGATTCTAATCTGATGACTGGTATCCTATAAGAAAAGGGAAGTTTGGACACAGAGGCACAGATGGAAGAAGGTGATTGTGAAGATGGAGGCAGAGATGGAAGTGATGCATCCACAAAGCAACAAAAACCAAAGAAAGCCTATTACCAGGGAAGCAGTCAATAAATAATGTTAATTATTGTGTTTATTATTCTTTTGATTATTAAAATTAGTGGAATGCTATCAAAAGGAATTCCAGTTGGGAGGTAGGAAAAAAGTTAAAGCAGATAAACTATCTTTTGCCGAGGAAACATCCCAAATGAATACTCTCTTTCTTTTTCTGTTCATTGCTAAGAAGGAACAAGAGAAAAGCATTCTTAGTGCTTCAGCATCTGCTCATGGGTGTCACAGAGGAGAACGAAGACCTTGCCGGGGTCAGTAGGGAGCAGGATGGAGCCAGAACAGCCGGGTCTGCACCGGCGAGAGAAGCTGCCAGATCATGACCCAGCTTCAAAAGAAACAAAGCGTGGACTGTTGACGGGGTTTCTGGAACACGAGGGCAGGGAAGTCCTTCCTGAGGGCATTCAGCTAGCGGGAAAACAATTTGTTTTGTATTGACTAACAGGAAGAAATGCTTTGAGTAGTCGAGAAGCTGGTGAGAGGTTTAGATGAGCACATGGTTTGAAATCTCCAGTCTTCCTTGGGAGGCTCTGTCTCTGAGGGAGTTAAAAAAAAAAAAAAAAGACTACAGCTGACTCGCAAAGGCAGTCAGCATTTAGCGCTCCCTCGGCTGAGGCCCGGGGTTTACCAGGTTACGCTGTGTGATGTTCGCAAAACAGATTCCATTGCCTTTTAAAAGATGAAGAAAGTAAGAGAAATTATTAAAATGATCATCAGCTAAGCGAAGCCACCATCCACCATCAGAGGCGCATGATTCAAAGCACATGTTTTAGGACAAAGGCAGTTCTTCTTTCCACGACGCCAATATTTCTTAAGAAGTTTTCATTAAAATATCTTCAACTTCAAGCTTTCAGCACAGACAGTGTGGAGTCGTCTGTGCGTGTGTGTGTGTTTTAATTCACAGTCCAGAGGTAGCTAGCATTCTAATTTGGAAACTACATGCCAGAGGCCGTGGTGAGCATTATATCACAAACACCGTGGCCGCTGCACAGGCGATTGCTCCAAGATTTGTGCTATCTCTTCCTCTGATCAACTTCCAGAATGCCAAACTGGATTTTCTTTGGTGAAATTCATGGTTTGCTAATTAGCATGGATGTTAGATAAATGTTAGAAAAGAGATCTCAAGAGTGAAATTAAAGATATTAAGGATGTATAGTTTGGCAAAACATCTTTTACAGATACCTGCAGCCTGTGTGAAGAGAGTATAAGACTCCAGTGAGGCCCGTGACCTGAAGCCTTGGAGATGGTTCTGGAATCTGGATCACTTAGTGATCTTGTGCCAGACATCAGCTTAGGAGGCTTTCTGTTGCCTGGCACCGGCTCTGAGTGCAGCTGAATCCAGCTTCTAGAATATTGCTACAGCTGCCTGGAGAGAATATTTTATTTAAGACATAGAAAGTCAGAGAGCTAGGACTTCACTGATCTTACAGAAGAATTTGTATTAACAGTGTTGTGCCCACTTGCTAAGAATCGTTCATTTAATAAATGTCTGTCTGTGCACTAGACCTTGGCCTGGGACTTCCTTTCACTGCTCTGTGGTGGCAAAGCTATACAAGAGTAGGTAATTCTCATTCCCCTCACTTTCCAGTGGCTGATGTTCTCTTTCAGAAAGAATCTAAAAGATGTGCATGCAAATTGGCTAAAAATCGATCTATAATTCTGTTCCTCAGATCACTTGTATTGGAATTACCTGAAGTTTAGAATTCTTCAATTTCTCAGCATCCTGCATTTTAATGTTCTATGGGCGGGGGTCTAGGAATCTGAATGGTAACAAGTCCCCCTAGTGATTCTCATACACTCTGAGGATTCAGCCAATGAAGATATAACCAAAGAGGCATCATGACCATTTGCCGACAGCATTTCCCAATGGTAGATCAAAGACCCAAGGAGGACGAAATATGCTCCTGACTGCTGGGTTTGAAAACCAAAATCTGTAAAGCAGTAGTAAATTTCACACTATAAAGTGCTCATATCCTATAAGCTCTATGCCATAAATTTGTAGTTATAGCTATTTGCTTACCCTTCTAGATGGAAATAAATCAAAACTGATCTTAGGCAGTAACCTCATTCATGGCCAAAGATTTTCCACTGTCATTTGGATGCGTAGGGATTATCAATATCTTTCCAACTGACTATTGTGATCCATTTTCTATAACAGCAATGAAGACTGTTTGCCAAAAGCCCATTATATTAAATATATTTTTGGAGAAAAACCACTTTGGCTATTGGGTTGTTTTTTCTCACATCAACAAGCCCCAGTTTACTCACTCATGAGACATCTTGTCTGACTTTCAACCACTCATCAAATGTTTACTGAGAGCCTTTATAAAATCATGCTGTTTCCAACAACACCAGGGAAGAGTTAAGAAGCAGAGGTCTAGGTCAGGACTTTTGTGTCTGAGTTGTCACTCATCATCATATCATGATGCCAAGGGGACAAACACCCTGGTACAGGAGTCAGAGGTCTGGAATTCAGGTGCTGGCTACAAACTTAGGGGCAAGTCAGTAAAGCTCCTAGGACTTCCATTTCTTCTTGTAGACAAATGGACAGAAAATGCTTGCCTTGTCTATTTTTCAGAATTTACTAATTCATTCATAAATATTTATTGTTCATCTATTATATTCTGAGCATTTTTCTAGCACCTTGAGAAATACAGCAGGGAAAAAGGCATACAAGCTCTCAAGTAGACTTATTCTAATATTTAGAAAAATATGTAAATATAGTGATACAGAAAAATATATTTATATAAACAAATAAATAGATATGTGAATATTAAAAGATATCTTTTCAGAGGCAAATATCTGTGCACATATTTTTTTTTTTTTTTTTTTAGAGATTTTTTTTTTTTTTTTAAATTTTATTTTTCCTTTTTCTCCCCAAAGCCCCCCAGTACATAGTTGTATATTCTTCGTTGTGGGTCCTAGTTGTGGCATGTGGGACGCTGCCTCAGCGTGGTTTGATGAGCAGTGCCATGTCCGCGCCCAGGATTCGAACCAACGAAACACTGGGCCGCCTGCAGCGGAGCGCGCGAACTTAACCACTCGGCCACGGGGCCAGCCCCTGTGCACATATGTTTTTTAAAGCTTAAACCAAAGCCTTTTCTAAGGATGCACTGTACTTTTTAATATCTCACATGCATGATTTAGAATGAGAAAGGCAATAATCTAATGAAGGATATATTAACCTAAAACCTAGCACTTTAATAAAAGATATCCCATATTTAATTACTGAGAAAAAAATCACTTTTGGCCAGGATGCTTTTCTTAAATTAGACAATATGCCAGGTCCATGCTACAACATTCTTTCACAGAAAGCAGGATTTGTGGTCAAGAACATCTTCCCTTTTAGTAATCTTTTCATTATTGAAGAACCAAGATATTTGTCATAAAATGGCTTCTCATATAAGGCATCCTATGGTAGGCAGTCTTTAAGATGATCCCAATAATCTCTGGATCCTTGTGTAATCCCCATCCTTTAAGTACAAGCTGGATTCAGTGATTCACTTACAGCAAACTGTGTATCACAGAAGGGATGGGATGTCATTTCCAAGACTGAATTATTAAAAAACTTTGGCTTCCATCCTGGAAAACTTCTCTCTTGATTATTGGCTTTCCCCTCCCCTCCTCCTCCATCTCTCTCTGAGCCCAACCACCTATAGCAGAGGCCACTGGAGGAAGAGAGGCCCTGAAGAATCAGAGCCACATGGAGGAGAACTGAGGCACCCCAGCCAACAGCCAGCACCAACTGTCAACTGAGTGAGTGAGCCTTCCTGGAAGCAGACCCTCTAATGCAGTCAAGTCTAATGCACCCTTCAAATGGTGCAGCCATGGCCAAGACCTTGGGGATAACACAACCTCATGAAGGAAGACCCTCTAACACAGTCAAGGCTTCAAATGGTGCAGCCATGGCCAAGACCTTGG